>NC_056440.1:17629689-17635032 GCF_018296145.1 Oncorhynchus tshawytscha
TGCCATCCCTCCCAGACTCCTGTCTCACCGGCCATCCCTCCCAGACTCCTGTCTCACCGTGCCATCCCTCCCAGACTCCTGTCTCACCGTGCCATCCCTCCCAGACTCCTGTCTCACCGTGCCATCCCTCCCAGACTCCGGTCTCACCGGCCATCCCTCCCAGACTCCTGTCTCACGGTACCATCCCTCCCAGACTCCTGTCTCACCGGCCATCCCTCCCAGACTCCTGTCTCACCGTGCCATCCCTCCCAGACTCCTGTCTTACCGTGCCATCCCTCCCAGACTCCTGTCTCACCGTGCCATCCCTCCCAGACTCCGGTCTCACCGGCCATCCCTCCCAGACTCCTGTCTCACGGTACCATCCCTCCCAGACTCCTGTCTCACCGGCCATCCCTCCCAGACTCCTGTCTCACCGTGCCATCCCTCCCAGACTCCTGTCTTACCGTGCCATCCCTCCCAGACTCCTGTCTCACCGTGCCATCCCTCCCAGACTCCTGTCTCACCGTGCCATCCTCCCAGACTCCTGTCTTACCGTGCCATCCCTCCCAGACTCCTGTCTCACCGTGCCATCCCTCCCAGACTCCTGTCTCACCGTGCCATCCCTCCCAGACTCCTGTCTCACCGTGCCATCCCTCCCAGACTCCTGTCTCACCGTGCCATCGTTCCCAGACTCCGGTCTCACTGTGACAGTTGGGGTCACTGTCTCAGTTGGCCCTGTTTTGTTTTTTCTGCGGAAAGGCTCAGACATCGTAGGTGGAGGCTCGAAGTTAACATCAGAATTGGATGAAGACTCTTCATCAGCAACATCGATTTCATGCTCATTATCCAATCCTCCATCCGACTCCAGCTCATTTAAATTCTGTAGCATCTGTAATGTTGTCTGTGAGTCCATTCGTTTGGTTTGGCTTGCCATTGTGACCTACAGACGTTGTACATTGTACTTAGTGTCTGATTTGATTTTCAGAGGGGAGATTATATACAATTTCAAGTAATTAGACCGCCCACAATTCTTCATCATTACGCTATTGTTCTAAATTCATCCATCCTCTTCACACGCATCATTCAGATCATTCAAATTCAACCATACTCTTCACCCTCATCATTCAGATCATATTCAAATTCAATCACCCTCTTCCTTCAGTTCATTCAAATTCAATTGTGAAGTCACATGCACAATTAGAATTTTCAATCTGCTTTCTATTCATCCATTGACGTCATTCATTCAGTGAGGAGAGAGACGCATTAGCGCTTGTGTACCAAGGCTCTTCGGAACATTTGTCTTGGCTCTTTAAGGTAGTAATAGCTGTAGAAAACAACAGGTAAATTGCCTCAATACTTTTCTGTTTGTGATTAAAAAAATCTGACAACTGAGCAGTACAAAATATAAATATTTAGGAAATGTTATGGACATTGCTTTCTTTGGGTGTCAAGATTATTTTATATTTTTTTAATGGAGTGAACAATATGTATAATAAGGGTTACGTGGAGAAAATCAGACCTCTCAAATGAAAATCGATGGCCCTCCTTTCAGCAAAATACATCTTACCTCAACTCTCCCTGAATGCTTAAAAAAGTGACCCTCGGCTATAGAAGTGACCCTTGCTCTCCCTAAATATCATGCAATTCTGAGACATTTTACATATTAGCAGAATAATTTTTTAATACCACACAAATTGCCTAAATTAAAGTATGTACAGATAGATAGGCCTCTGTGTTCATCTTATCATATTTCTCTATTGCCAAATCAGTGTGTCTTGTTTGTTACGTAACTGTCCCTGTTTACAAATAATTGAATCTGAGACGGTACTAGCAATCTGAGCATGGTACTTTCAAAAGTTTTGCCTACCTTTCCACCCCAGACAGAGCAGAAAATGTTAAGCTTTTACTGCTGGCTACTCTTCTTCCGTGGCTTAACCCAAAAAGAGAAGGTCACAGGTGTTTCCCTAAAAGCTGCCTGCGTTTAAACATCTTCAATTGTACAGAAAGTGAATAGCTTAATCGACTGATAGTGACAGAATTAGATTACTTCCAAGCAAAGTCATTCTCTGAATGCCAATTATCCCCATATTAATGGAAGTCATGTCTTTTCCAGGTATTCTTTTGCCTGCAGCTTGTTTCTAGCATAAAGCATCGTGGACCAAAGGGCTGTTATAGATCACTTTATATAGTCAGATCTGTTTTATTTACTTCAATAATATTTTCTTTCTTAAAAGGTAGGCCAATGGCACACCTACTCATACCTAGGGCTGTTACGGTGACCGCATAACCTCCACGCCAGCAGTCACGAGTCATGACGGCAGTCAAATTCCACATGACCGTTTAGTCAGGGTAATTAGGCTTCTCTAAGCTCTGATGCTGCTGATGGTCATTAGTAGCCTACCAAACATGCTAACTGCCTGGTACTCAGCACTCTATTGTCCCTCTAATCACTTTTCCATCAATGCAAATGTAATCGAAAATCTAATCAAAGACTTAATGAGAGCCCATGAGCTCATGTTGCATAACATTTCTATAGGCTATGAAATGGCGTGAGAAAACAGAGTGATGGCCTCTATTAAAAATAGGAGGCTAGCCATCAGCTTTCTATAGGCTAGGCCTACTATATTTATTTCTCAACTTTCTTAATATTAAGCACATTGCTTCTCTTTAAAAGAGGAGTATAGACTACCTGGCTTGCATGACAATTAACCAATGGAAAGCATCCTCCATTGAAATCAAATCAAATTTATTTATATAGCCCTTCGTACATCAGCTGATATCTCAAAGTGCTGTACAGAAACCCAGCCTAAAACCCCAAACAGCAAGCATTGCAGGTGTAGAAGCACGGTGGCTAGGAAAAACTCCCTAGAAAGGCCAAAACCTAGGAAGAAACCTAGAGAGGAACCAGGCTATGTGGGGTGGCCAGTCCTCTTCTGGCTGTGCCGGGTGGAGATTATAACAGAACATGGCCAAGATGTTCAAATGTTCATAAATGACCAGCATGGTCGTATAATAATAAGGCAGAACAGTTGAAACTGGAGCAGCAGCACGGTCAGATGGACTGGGGACAGCAAGGAGTCATCATGTCAGGTAGTCCTGGGGCATGGTCCTAGGGCTCAGGTCCTCCGAGAGAGAGAAAAAAAGAGAGAATTAGAGAGAGCATATGTGGGGTGGCCAGTCCTCTTCTGGCTGTGCCGGGTGGAGATTATAACAGAACATGTTCAAATGTTCATAAATGACCAGCATGTTCGAATAATAAGAAGGCAGAACAGTTGAAACTGGAGCAGCAGCACGGCCAGGTGGACTGGGGACAGCAAGGAGTCATCATGTCAGGTAATCCTGGGGCATGGTCCTAGGGCTCAGGTCCTCCGAGAGAGAGAAAGAAAGAGAGAAGGAGAGACTTAGAGAACGCACACTTAGATTCACACAGGACACTGAATAGGACAGGAGAAGTACTCCAGATATAACAAACTGACCCTAGCCCCCCGACACATAAACTACTGCAGCATAAATACTGGAGGCTGAGACAGGAGGGGTCAGGAGACACTGTGGACCCATCCGAGGACACACCCGCTATGTATGTGCATACTGTAGGTGACATTTATATTTTTCAGCTGCCCCTGTTTCAAGGCAGGTGCATGACAATGGTACATTCTAAATCAACACTAAATCAAGAATAGTGTGATGGGTGACAATATTAGCCTATAACTTGTGAATGAAATATTATCACTTGTGAATGATGCCCAGCTTAAGGCAAGAAACAGTGCATGCTTTTTTTTGCAACTTTTTCAAATCGTAGTCGCACACCTCATGTAACCCAGCCCATCGGCATATATGTCTTGATAAGGTTTGTAACACAACTAAAGTGGGCAAATTCTGGAGAGAGTTTGCTGCACTGAAAGTAAAGGGGCTGAATAATTTTGCACGCCCAATTTTTCAGTTTTTGATTTGTTAAAAAAGTTTGAAATATCCAATAAATGTCGTTCCACTTCATGATTGTGTCCCACTTGTTGTTGATTCTTCACAAAAAAATACAGTTTTATATCTTTATGTTTGAAGCCTGAAATGTGGCAAAAGGTCGCAAAGTTCAAGGGGGCCGAATACTTTCGCAAGGCACTGTATATCAACACTTTCAGCTAAATGTTCTCATCTGTTGTGTCAGGCTCATTGCTCAGAGGTTGAATTCATTTGGAATCTATCACATCCCTTAACTGTCCCAGACTATGTTTGGAATATTTATTTATCGCACAGAATAGAATAGGTCAACTTTTGTACTATGGGGAATAGTAGATTGACATAGGCTAGTGTCTTTGTTGTTCATTAGGCCTACTCATCTTGTTGTCTGGTGAAAAGTAAATGTGGACAGACCTTCCAATATCTTCAATATGCCCCTCGGAATTGGATAAGGACACACGCAGTTGCGTCCCAGATGTGTCTGTCTTCACTTGTAACCCACAAGAAAGACCCGATCACGTGACTGAGAACCATGTGAGGGAGAGGTGCTTCGCACAACTGCCACTGGCCGCAAAATAAAGGGATTTTTTATGGGGCATTATGGCCACACAAACTGGATTCTGCCGAAATTCGAGGCATTATAGCCACACAAACTGGATTCTGCCGAAATTCGAGGCATTATCAAGTGCTTGTCGAATTGTGAATGAGAGACTGATGAGGTGTGTACAGCCTGGGCTGAAAACAAAGCAGAGCTAATGCCTTTCGTGCAACTTTTTCAAATCCTCATTAGAGTCACATCATCCAACCTTAGAATGTATTAAAAATTAAAACATGTTGCCCAACATTTGTATCACAACTAAAGTTACATAAGTAACTCTAAATTAAGCATGTAGGAATGCCTGTGTCTTTGTTCACCGCTCAACACAGAATAGCCACATGTGCGCACTCTCTCAAACCGTTTGGAGAAAACATCCTATTTTATTCAGCTATGTTCAATTGTATTCTTCATACTATAAAATAATGCTAAGGAAATCTAAGCAAATCTTGTCTGCTAAATGAACTAGTGTAGCCCACAGCCATATGGCATAGTCAGACCAGGGCCTAACGTAGGGACAACTTAGAGTATTCTATTCTGTTCTTCTGAAATAGACAACATTTTCTTCATATCATGTTTCTTTAGACCTGTCTAAAATAAATAATGGATTTATTGTAATGGTGTAGGCTATATTACATGGATTTGTTAGACTTTTTAAAATGTAGTTGTTCCCTTCGGGCTGCATCTTTGGCTTGTATGCTATGCATGGGCCGAGAGACGCTGAAGTGTTTATGTTAATTGATTGTCAATTACCGTGAGACTGGATGTTATTTGCATGAAAATTAACCGCTGACAAAATTTCATGACCGCCACAG
>NC_056440.1:17635132-17644944 GCF_018296145.1 Oncorhynchus tshawytscha
TTTTTATTTTTTTTATTTTTTTTATTTCACCTTTATTTAACCAGGTAGGCCAGTTGAGAACAAGTTCTCATTTGCAACTGCGACCTGGCCAAGATAAAGCATAGCAGTGTGAGCAGACAACACAGAGTTACACATGGAATAAACAATTAACAAGTCAATAACACAGTAGAAAACAAAGGGGGGAGTCTATATACAATGTGTGCAAAAGGCATGAGGAGGTAGGCGAATAATTACAATTTTGCAGATTAACACTGGAGTGATAAATGATCAGATGGTCATGTACAGGTAGAGATATTGGTGTGCGCAAGTAAATAAATAAAAACAGTATGGGGATGAGGTAGGTGAAAATGGGTGGGCTATTTACCAATAGACTATGTACAGCAGCAGCGATCGGTTAGCTGCTCAGATAGCTGATGTTTGAAGTTGGTGAGGAGATAAAAGTCTCCAACTTCAGCGATTTTTGCAATTCGTTCCAGTCACAGGCAGCAGAGTACTGGAACGAAAGGCGGCCAAATGAGGTGTTGGCTTTAGGGATGATCAGTGAGATACACCTGCTGGAGCGCGTGCTACGGATGGGTGTTGCCATCGTGACCAGTGAACTGAGATAAGGCGGAGCTTTACCTAGCATGGACTTGTAGATGACCTGGAGCCAGTGGGTCTGGCGACGAATATGTAATGAGGGCCAGCCGACTAGAGCATACAGGTCGCAGTGGTGGGTGGTATAAGGTGCTTTAGTGACAAAACGGATGGCACTGTGATAGACTGCATCCAGTTTGCTGAGTAGAGTGTTGGAAGCCATTTTGTAGATGACATCGCCGAAGTCGAGGATCGGAAGGATAGTCAGTTTTACTAGGGTAAGCTTGGCGGCGTGAGTGAAGGAGGCTTTGTTACGGAATAGAAAGCCGACTCTTGATTTGATTTTCGATTGGAGATGTTTGATATGAGTCTGGAAGGAGAGTTTGCAGTCTAGCCAGACACCTAGGTACTTATAGATGTCCACATATTCAAGGTCGGAACCATCCAGGGTGGTGATGCTAGTCGGGCATGCGGGTGCAGGCAGCGATCGGTTGAAAAGCATGCATTTGGTTTTACTAGCGTTTAAGAGCAGTTGGAGGCCACGGAAGGAGTGTTGTATGGCATTGAAGCTTGTTTGGAGGTTGGATAGCACAGTGTCCAATGACGGGCCGAAAGTATATAGAATGGTGTCGTCTGCGTAGAGGTGGATCAGGGAATCGCCCGCAGCAAGAGCAACGTCATTGATATATACAGAGAAAAGAGTCGGCCCGAGATTGAACCCTGTGGCACCCCCATAGAGACTGCCAGAGGACCGGACAGCATGCCCTCCGATTTGACACACTGAACTCTGTCTGCAAAGTAATTGGTGAACCAGGCAAGGCAGTCATCCGAAAAACCGAGGCTACTGAGTCTGCCGATAAGAATATGGTGATTGACAGAGTCGAAAGCCTTGGCAAGGTCAATGAAGACGGCTGCACAGTACTGTCTTTTATCGATGGCGGTTATGATATCGTTTAGTACCTTGAGTGTTGCTGAGGTGCACCCGTGACCGGCTCGGAAACCAGATTGCACAGCGGAGAAGGTACGGTGGGATTCGAGATGGTCAGTGACCTGTTTGTTGACTTGGCTTTCGAAGACCTTAGATAGGCAGGGCAGGATGGATATAGGTCTGTAACAGTTTGGGTCCAGGGTGTCTCCCCTTTGAAGAGGGGGATGACTGCGGCAGCTTTCCAATCCTTGGGGATCTCAGACGATATGAAAGAGAGGTTGAACAGGCTGGTAATAGGGGTTGCGACAATGGCGGCGGAAAGTTTCAGAAATAGGGGTCCAGATTGTCAAGCCCAGCTGATTTGTACGGGTCCAGGTTTTGCAGCTCTTTCAGAACATCTGCTATCTGGATTTGGGTAAAGGAGAACCTGGAGAGGCTTGGGCGAGGAGCTGCCGGGGGGCAGAGCTGTTGGCCGAGGTTGGAGTAGCCAGGCGGAAGGCATGGCCAGCCGTTGAAAATGCTTATTGAAGTTTTCGATAATCATGGATTTATCGGTGGTGACCGTGTTACCTAGCCTCAGTGCAGTGGGCAGCTGGGAGGAGGTGCTCTTGTTCTCCATGGACTTCACAGTGTCCCAGAACTTTTTGGAGTTGGAGCTACATGATGCAAACTTCTGCCTGAAGAAGCTGGCCTTAGCTTTCCTGACTGACTGCGTGTATTGGTTACGGACTTCCCTGAACAGTTGCATATCCCGGGGACTATTCGATGCTATTGCAGTCCGCCACAGGATGTTTTTGTGCTGGTCGAGGGCAGTCAGGTCTGGGGTGAACCAAGGACTGTATCTGTTCTTAGTTCTGCATTTTTTGAACGGAGCATGCTTATCTAAAATGGTGAGGAAGTTACTTTTAAAGAATGACCAGGCATCCTCAACTGACGGGATGAGGTCAATGTCCTTCCAGGATACCCGGGCCAGGTCGATTAGAAAGGCCTGCTCACAGAAGTGTTTTAGGGAGCGTTTGACAGTGATGAGGGGTGGTCGTTTGACTGCGGCTCCGTAGCGGATACAGGCAATGAGGCAGTGATCGCTGAGATCCTGGTTGAAGACAGCGGAGGTGTATTTGGAGGGCCAGTTGGTCAGGATGACGTCTATGAGGGTGCCCTTGTTTACAGAGTTAGGGTTGTACCTGGTGGGTTCCTTGATGATTTGTGTGAGATTGAGGGCATCTAGCTTAGATTGTAGGACTGGCGGGGTGTTAAGCATATCCCAGTTTAGGTCACCAAACAGAACAAACTCTGAGGCTAGATGGGGGGCGATCAATTCACAAATGGTGTCCAGGGCACAGCTGGGGGCTGAGGGGGGTCGGTAGCAGGCGGCAACAGTGAGAGACTTATTTCTGGAGAGAGTAATTTTCAAAATTAGTAGTTCGAACTGTTTGGGTATGGACCTGGAAAGTATGACATTACTTTGCAGGCTATCTCTGCAGTAGACTGCAACTCCTCCCCTTTAGCAGTTCTATCTTGACGGAAGATGTTATAGTTGGGTATGGAAATCTCTGAATTTTGGTGGCCTTCCTGAGCCAGGATTCAGACACAGCAAGGACATCAGGGTTAGCAGAGTGTGCTAGAGCAGTGAGTAAAACAAACTTAGGGAGGAGGCTTCTGATGTTGACATGCATGAAACCAAGGCTTTTTCGATCACAGAAGTCAACAAATGAGGGTGCCTGGGGACATGCAGGGCCTGGGTTTACCTCCACATCACCCGCGGAACAGAGAAGGAGTAGTATGAGGGTGCGGCTAAAGGCTATCAAAACTGGTCGCCTAGAGCGTTGGGGACAGAGAATAAGAGGAGCAGGTTTCTGGGCATGGTAGAATATATTCAGGGCATAATGCGCAGACAGGGGTATGGTGGGGTGCGGGTACAGCGGGGGTAAGCCCAGGCACTGGGTGATGATGAGAGAGGTTGTGTCTCTGGACATACTGGTTGTAATGGGTGAGGTCACCGCATGTGTGGGAGGTGGGACAAAGGAGTTATCAGGGGTATGAAGAGTAGAACTAGGGGCTCCATTGTGAACTAGAACAATGATAACTAACCTGAGCAACAGTATACAAGGCATATTGACATTTGAGAGAGACATACAGTGAGGCATACAGTAATCACAGGTGTTGAATTGGGAAAGCTAGCTTAAACAGTAGGTGAGACAACAGCTAATCAGCTAGCACAACAACAGCAGGTAAAATGGCGTTGACTAGGCAACGGGGCCGACAGATAAAACATAAACAAGCAGAATGGAGTACCGTGATTAATGGACAGTCCAGAGTGCATCAGCTATGTAGCCAAGAGATCAGTGTCCAGGGGGCAGCGGTGGATGGGGCAGGGAAGCTGGACTGGCGAGTGTTATCCAGGTTGAAAAAAAAAAGTTAACAATGACTAAATAGCTTGTAGCTAGTTAGCTGGTTAGCTTCTGTGTTCAATACAGGAGCAAAACAAACTGACGCTACTTTTCTGGTTACGCGCCTCTATCAAAAGGTACACATGAAGTGACGTTCATTCTGAGCTATGGTAATTCTTCATTACACAAACGAAAAACCTCACCCAATTTCTACAAACTGGTGACATCCAGTGGAAGCGGTAGGAACTGCAGGAAAGTCGAGAATTCTGGATTCCCCATGAAAACCTATTGAAAATACAGTGACTTAAAAAAATAAAAATAAACATTTGCAAACATTTCTGTTTTAAGCTTGATGAGGGGTATATTTTTTAAAATCCATTTTAGAATAAGGCTGTAATGTAACAAAATGTGGAAAAAGTCAAGGGTTCTGAATACTTTCTGAATGCACAGTATGTAAGGCTATCAACTGGAGTCATTAATAATTCTCTGAAGGGCTATAGACTGTAGACATTTACAGAATGGTTACCTGGAGGAAAGTCAGGGAGGTTTCAATTTAAGACTGGGGGAGAGTTTAGTATTTTCTTTTTAATCAGTCCAGGGGAGGATCATGTAATTTGTAATTGATTACAGTTCAATATTTCTCAGTGTATTGGAATTAGTTGCTTATTAGGCTATATATCAATCAATATATTCCTGATGCCGCCAGTCATCTCTGATTCTCAGTTGGGCGCGCAATATCAAGTGGACTATTTAGTGTGGTCTCTATCAAATGATCCATAGCCTTTAGGCTTCGAAGTGCATGCTCGAGAACCACAGAGAAAAGTTATATTTCTAAGATAGCTGCTGGAATGGTGTAAACACAACTAGGCAGCATTACAGACTGCAATGGATATTCCAACCCTGAGCCCTGGCCTCCTCTGTTCTTGCTGAATAAACACGTTTTTCTGTGCTGCCAAACCAATGGCTGTTTGTATAGGCCTATGGTGGCAGTTCTGGAGTCAAAGGCTTCTTCTTAAAATAATTGTTTATTAGGCCTAGTCCAAAAAATGCACTATATTGCATGGGAACTAACCTATAGCCTATGTTCTGTTCAGTGTGAGAAGGAGAGTGCAAAGATGAGGCCTGAAGGAAGACTTTGGTAGCTTGCTACAATAATTTATTTTCTTAAAAACAATATGTTTCTTACACATGATCTATTTATCAGAGTTATTGACCTCACAATAAGCCAGATTTGGGTAAATTACATTGTGGTGCTGAAACTTGAAGCAGCAGACATGGCACAACCAATTGGAAATAGACAACTCATGGTGGTGAAATCATGGAGCTGAAGTAGGCAAATTCAAGTAAGCATTATTAATCTCAACCGTCTTCATTTGAATGAGACTTTACTACCATTAACTGGCTTTGTTTTGAAGACTATTTATTCCTATTTAGACATAAGATATAGGCCTACCTGTTTGACAGATTAAATTAGGCTATATATTCTAAAATGTAGGGGTTCAACTGGAGTTCTTCAAAGATACTCAAAGAACCTTACGGTTCTTGACAGTGAAAACAGCCCCAAAAGGTCCTTTAAAAACGTCTTAGGAGGTGGGATTCACCGAGGAACCCCCATTGTTGCAGGAGTTCTTTGGGGAACTTCACAAATGCAACTGAAAGTGCTTGTGCCAACAGTTAAAAAGTGGAGCTGATGTTTGGCTCCGAATATGTATCGAAATAATTTATATAACAATATAAAATACAAATTAATAACAAAGACAATTATGGTCTTCTGAATAGCTTCCATAATGTTAGCTGTCACGTTAGCTAACGTTAGCTACTTTATTTCAGAAGAATTAACGTACATTTTAGAAAGCCGGGGTTGACCGTTGTATGAGCTACAGTAGCTAGCTAGTTAACATTTGCTAATCTTATGTCCTAACTAGGCACAACTAGGTTTTGTATTATTTACTGAACTACAGTATATTCTGTCGAATATTGTATATCGTTTCCATAAAGCCAACATGGCTTTACACTCATTAACATAAGTTTCCAATCTAGAGCAGTTGTCTCACTTTTGTGAGAGTGAACTAGCTAGCTTCATTGACATTAGTTAGCTAGCTAACTACCTACCTACCTACCTACCTACCTACCTACCTACCTACCTAGGGACATCTGTCCAGACGTGATGTCACAACTAACTGAATTGGTCAATGGAGGGCTTCCTCTTTATATAGCCTGCTACAATACACACTACTATTATGAACTCACAAGGGGCATAACATTACATGTACAATACTATCTCATTTTGGAAATGTTACGTGAATGCCCCCGTTGTGGAGTGAAATTAATAGCTTAGATGGTAGCTAAAGATGGGATTCAAATGCATATCGGTGTTAATACAGTGACTAGACTACCTCTTTTGTATAAATGCATGCCCAGTATTGCCACACAACAAAATGTTGCATATAATCTTTCAGCCTGATAAAATATTGAACACTTTGTGTACAAAAATAGCTTTAAATTTGATTTTGGCCTGTATGGCAGTACATTTACTGTATGGCAATACTGAATTGGCTAGTGATTTCTTCTATATGTTCTTCTATTTTGCATTCAATTAAATGTCGATGTAATTTATCTTTCGGTAATTATTTCATATATTTTTTACTAATAACTAAATCTCCATTCTCCTTTACTAAGGAATCATGGCATGGGATGAAAAACATATATATTTAAAAAATAAAGACAACCAAGTTTTCAATCATCAGAGCTAAGTTCACAGAAAATGAGTTCTGATGGGAATGCAGGCCCAGCATTAAAGACAGCCAAGGTTTGTGGCTAACCTTACCCCTACTCCTAAACCTAGGCACTTCCGGCGCCGACAGAGATGGCCGCCTCGCTTCGCGTTCCTAGGAAACTATGCAGTTTTTTGTTTTTTTACGTGTTATTTCTTACACTAGTACCCCAGGTCATCTTAGGTTTCTTTACATACACCCGAGAAGAACTACTGAATATAAGGTCAGCGTCAACTCACCATCAGTACGACCAAGAATATGTTTTTCGCGATGCGGATCCTGAGTTCTGCCTTACAACCAGTGTAACCGAGTGGATCACATGCAGCGACCAAAAAAAAAAACGACTCAGAAAAAGAGGGAAACGAAGCGGTCTTCTGGTCAGACTCCGGAGACGGGCACATCGTGCACCACTCCCCAGCATTCTTCTTGCCAATGTCCAGTCTCTTGACAACAAGGTTGATGAAATCCGAGCAAGGGTAGCATTCCAGAGGGACATCAGAGACTGTAACGTTCTCTGCTTCACGGAAACATGGCTAACTGGAGAGACGCAATCCGAAGCGGTGCAGCCAGCGGGTTTCTCCACGCATCGCGCCGACAGAAACAAACATCTCTCTGGTAAGAAGACGGGGGGGGCGTATGCCTTATGGCCAACGTGACATGGTGTGATGAAGGAAACATACAGGAACTCAAATCCTTCTGTTCACCTGATTTAGAATTCCTCACAATCAAATGTAGACCGCATTATCTACCAAGAGAATTCTCTTCGATTATAATCACAGCCGTATATATCCCCCCAAGCAGACACATCGATGGCTCTGAACGAACTTTATTTAACTCTCTGCAAACTGGAAACGATTTATCCGGAGGCTGCATTCATTGTAGCTGGGGATTTTAACAAGGCTAATCTGAAAACAAGACTCCCTAAATTTTATCAGCATATTGATTGCGCAACCAGGGGTGGAAAGACCCTGGATCATTGTTACTCTAACTTCCGCGACGCATATAAGGCCCTGCCCCGCCCCCTTTCGGAAAAGCTGACCACGACTCCATTTTGTTGATCCCTGCCTACAGACAGAAACTAAAACAAGAAGCTCCCACGCTGAGGTCTGTCCAACGCTGGTCCGACCAAGCTGACTCCACACTCCAAGACTGCTTCCATCACGTGGACTGGGAGATGTTTCGTATTGCGTCAGACAACAACATTGACGAATACGCTGATACGGTGTGCGAGTTCATTAGAACGTGCGTTGAAGATGTCGTTCCCATAGCAACGATTAAAACATTCCCTAACCAGAAACCGTGGATTGATGGCAGCATTCGTGTGGAACTGAAGGCACGAACCACTGCTTTTAATCAGGGCAAGGTGTCTGGTAACATGACTGAATACAAACAGTGCAGCTATTCCCTCCGCAAGGCTATCAAACAAGCTAAGCGCCAGTACAGAGACAAAGTAGAATCTCAATTCAACGGCTCAGACACAAGAGGTATGTGGCAGGGTCTACAGTCAATCACGGACTACAGGAAGAAACCCAGCCCAGTCACGGACCAGGATGTCTTGCTCCCAGGCAGACTAAATAACTTTTTTGCCCGCTTTGAGGACAATACAGTGCCACTGACACGGCCTGCAACGGAATCATGCGGTCTGTTCATCGACTACAGCTCGGCATTCAACACCATAGTACCCTCCAAGCTCGTCATCAAGCTCGAGACCCTGGGTCTCGACCCCCGCCCTGTGCAACTGGGTACTGGACTTCCTGACGGGCCGCCCCCAGGTGGTGAGGGTAGGCAACAACATCTCCTCCCCCGCTGATCCTCAACACTGGGGCCCCACAAGGGTGCGTTCTGAGCCCCCCTCCTGTACTCCCTGTTCACCCACGACTGCGTGGCCATGCACGCCTCCAACTCAATCATCAAGTTTGCGGACGACACAACAGTGGTAGGCTTGATTACCAACAACGACGAGACGGCCTACAGGGAGGAGGTGAGGGCCCTCGGAGTGTGGTGTCAGGAAAATAACCTCACACTCAACGTCAACAAAACTAAGGAGATGATTGTGGACTTCAGGAAACAGCAGAGGGAACACCCCCCCCATCCACATCGATGGAACAGTAGTGGAGAGGGTAGCAAGTTTTAAGTTCCTCGGCATACACATCACAGACAAACTGAATTGGTCCACTCACACAGACAGCATCGTGAGGAAGGCGCAGCAGCGCCTCTTCAACCTCAGGAGGCTGAAGAAATTCGGCTTGTCACCAAAAGCACTCACAAACTTCTACAGATGCACAATCGAGAGCATCCTGGCGGGCTGTATCACCGCCTGGTATGGCAACTGCACCGCCCTCAACCGTAAGGCTCTCCAGAGGGTAGTGAGGTCTGCACAACGCATCACCGGGGGGCAAACTACCTGCCCTCCAGGACACCTACACCACCCGATGCTACAGGAAGGCCATAAAGATCATCAAGGACATCAACCACCCGAGCCACTGCCTGTTCACCCCGCTGTCATCCAGAAGGCGAGGTCAGTACAGGTGCATCAAAGCTGGGACCGAGAGACTGAAAAACAGCTTCTATCTCAAGGCCATCAGACTGTTAAACAGCCACCACTAACATTGAGTGGCTACTGCCAACACACTGTCAATGACACTGACTCTACTCCAGCCACTTTAATCATGGGAATTGATGGGAAATGATGTAAATATATCACTAGCCACTTTAAACAATGCTACCTTATATAATGTTACTTACCCTACATTGTTCATCTCATATGCATACGTTGATACTGTACTCTATATCATCGACTGCATCCTTATGTAATACATGTATCACTAGCCACTTTAACTATGCCACTTGGTTTACATACTTATCTCATATGTATATACTGTACTCGATATCATCTACTGTATCTTGCCTATGCTGCTCTGTACCATCACTCATTCATATATCCTTATGTACATATTCTTTATCCCCTTACACTGTGTATAAGACAGTAGTTTTTTTTTGGAATTGTTAGTTAGATTACTTGCTCGTTATTACTGCATTGTCGGAACTAGAAGCACAAGCATTTCGCTACACTCGCATTAACATCTGCTAACCATGTGTATGTGACAAATAAAATTTGATTTGATTTGATTTGATTTGATTTGA
>NC_056440.1:17645044-17653183 GCF_018296145.1 Oncorhynchus tshawytscha
GGCACACTGAGCCAGAAACGCCTGACAGGTGCTCAACTCTCCAAATCAAATCATTAAAGCGTTTCAGGGGGTAAACGGGGCTCTCGAGAAGGTGGAGTTGCCGATGAGACGGCGCTGCTAGCAGCTGAGCTGCTGCGGGTTTACCACCGTGGTAGACTGCCTCCCAGAGAGAGCCCACGGAATTGCTCCAGCAAACTGTTCAATGCCAGGTCATGGCGTTCAGCTATAAGGTCCCGAAGCAGTTCCTCGTGCCTCCCGTTGGCGGCTCCTTAGGAGGAGATGGCGTCGCGCAGCTGGCCCTGGTCTGCTGGGTCAGTCATGGCCAGTTTGTACTATCACGCATCAAGGTAAGACCCAAGTGCAGACCGTGTGAAGTAAAAATGTTTACTGTAACACCAGGGGCAGGCAACGACAAGTCAAGGGAGGCAGGCTCAGGGTCAGGGACAGGCAGAGTTCCGTAATCCAGAGGTTGAGCAAAGGTACCGGACGGCAGGCAGACTCAGGGTCCGGAATGGGCAGAGTGGTCAGTTGGGCGGTTACAAGGTCAGGACAGTCAAGGGTCAAAAACCAATAGGATGAGAGAAAGAGAGGCAGGGAAAAAGACGAGCAGACAGGACACAGGAGACCAGGGGCAGTCAGACATGGTTTTAACTCTACACAGAAACGGTAGGGAAAATGCGGAGGGTACAGCTCAATAGAGAATGAACAGCAGAGGGGTTAATGAAGGGGTTAATGATCTATTGTGAGTACAACAGCGTTTGGGTTTCGTCCGGCTTTGTTCTATGGTGTTTAAATAAATTCAGTAGATCTAAACCTGTGACTGCCTCCTGCCTACTCCTCTCTACATCAGTGACAGAATGACCGACACAAGAAAACCGGAATCAGCAGGATAGCCCAACCTCTCTGCTATAGGAGCGAAGCTCCTCCACCACAAGTCATGCCTGGAGTGCCTAGGACTGACATGGATGCGGTGTTCCGGGCCATACGCCAACTGCAGGCCACCACACCACCTTCCCAGCTCCCGGGTCGTTCAAGCCAACTCACCACCAGCTACATCACCCGGTCCGATCAGCCACATCCATCTGCCCCTCCCAGAGCGGTTTGACTGCACCCCAGATCATTGTAGGGGTTTCTCCTGCCTGCAGTGCGTCCTCCACCTGGCCTGTCATGCCGGAGCGGCCTCCAAGAGGGACAGGGTGGCCTTGGTGATCTTGGTGCTGACAGGCAGGCCTCTGGAGTGGGCGCACGCCATCTGGGAGAGGGATGGACCAGAAGTGCATTCCCATGAGCCCTTCACCAAATTCTTCCGTGCCATTTTCAATCACCCTACAGAGAGCAGAGAAGGAGATGAACGTCTCCTCCATCTATGCCTCAAGGACAGGTCAAGGACAATGTCCGAGTATGCTATGGATTTCTGGATGGTGGCTGTGTCCACTGGCTGGAACGACCAGGCCCTGTTGACGGTTTTCCGCAGCAGGCTACAGATGGACGTCCAGACCGAGCTGGCCTGTCATATTGAGGATCTCACGCTGGACCAGCTCATCATCACAATCTCCTGCATGCCCGTCATTGCCCATCCCGGGGTTCAGGTCTCTCCCAGGAATCTCCAGCGAGACTGGGCCATGGAGGTGGGTACGACGCACCTTCCCTTGAGGAATGTCACTGCTTCCTTCAACAAGGTCTCTGCTCCTACTGCGGGGAGTCAGAGCACCCCTGGAACACCTGTCCCAGAAGGAAAACCAGACGAGAATGCGGCAGGCCGAGGAGCACTTCTGGACCTTCCCAGGTAGGAGTGGATGTGCCCTGCTCCTCTCTATCCACTCAGCCCGTCCTCCTCCCTGCCACCTTCCCTGACTATCCATGCCCCCACTCAGTCCTGCACTAGTGCATTCAGGTTCTGTAGGCAATTTCCTTGACCGGTCAGTGGACTTATCATTATGCATTCATCTAGTCCCTTGCCCTAGACAACTGTCCCCTAGGAACAGGACTGGTGCGCCTGACCACGATTCCCATTTCCCTCACAGTTACTCCCAACCACTATGAACACATCACTTTCCTCATCTTAGAATCTCCTGCACACCCTGTAGTTTTAGGTTTCCCTGGCTACAGTTACATAACCCCAGTATATCGTGAACAGAGAGGAGGTTGTTGGGTTGGTCGCAGGAGTGTCAGGGGAGGTGTCAATCTGTGCCACCTCCGCGGAAAGTCTGGGCCAGGTCGCCCACGACCCTATCCCGGTGGAGTATTGGGAACTACAGGTGGCCTTTTCTAAGGATGACGGATCTACCTTCCAGCAGGGGTACATCTACCCTCTCTTGCATGCAGAGACCGAAGCCATGGAAGCTTACGTCCAGGAGGATCATCTGTCCGTCCAACTCTCCGGCTGCCTCCAGCTTCTTTGTCTTGAAGAAGAAGGAGAGAGGTCTCCGCCCTTGTATCGATTACCGGACAATGAACAAGGCTATTGTTAAATTCAGTTATCCCCTGCCTCTCATTCCCACTGGGATTGAACAGATGCACGGTGCTAAGTACTTTACTAAATTGTATTTACGCAGTGCCTACAAACTGGTGTACATCAGAGTCAGATTCGTTTTGGAGAGGGTGATAGGGCATCACCTGTATGCCAAGGCGGAGAAGTGCCTTTTATTTCAGCAGGCGGTCTCATTACTGGGCTATCAGATATCTACCATGGGAGTGGGGATGAAAGAGCAGAGGGTCAGTGCGGTACGGTCATGGCCTGTTCCATCCAACATCAAGGCGGTGCAGCACTTCCTTGGTTTTGCAAACTATTTCAGGCGCTTCATTAGGGGTTTCAGCACGGTGGTGGCCCCTCTCACCTTCCTCCTGAAGGGAGGTCCTCGACAGCTGTGCTGGATTAGGGAGGTCAACGAAGCGTTCCACGTGCTCAAGGAACGTTTTGCTAATGCACCTGTTCTGGCTCACGCTGTACCGTCTCTGCCCTTCATTGTGGAGGTGGATGCCTCCGAGGTTGGAGTAGGGGCTGTTCTCATCCAATGCAGTGGATCACCGCCTAAACTCCAACCATGCGGCTTTTACCCGCGGAAGCTGTCTTCTGCAGAGCAATATTACAACGTGGGAGATAGTGAGTTGTTGGCCGTCAAGAAGGCGCTGAAAGCATGGCGGCACTGCATGGAGGGTGCTAAACAACCATTCATTGTCTGGACGGACCACAAGAACTTGGAGTACATTCGAGCAGCAAAGAGGATGAACCCTCGTCAGGCCAAGTGGGCCATATTCTTTGCCAGGTTTGACTTTACCCTCTCCTACCGGCCGGGATCAAGGAACGTTAAGGTCAATGCATTGTCCGGGTGCATGACACAGAGGATTGAAGGGAGAAGTGACCTCCATTATTCCCCTGTCCCGCATTGTGGCTCTTGTCCCATGGAATGTGGACGTGGGCTTCCGTAGGACCCTGCGTCAGGAGCCCTCACCTGCCCACTGTCCCGAGGGGCGTATCTACATAGCCCTCTGATGCGAGGGAACGTCCCCTCCCCTGCAGACAGAGCATGGCACATAGACACCTCCCCTATTGAAAACTCCACCCGCTGCCGGTTCCACAACGACCCTGGTCCCATCTCTCCATGGACTTTGTCACAGACCTTCCACACTCTGAGTGGCGCACCACTCTCCTGGTCATGGTGGACCGGTTTTCCAAAGCCTGTCATTTAATTCTTCTGCCTGGTCTCCCTATGGCCTTTCAGACCAGTGACTGATGTGGTGTACTCCTCAATGCCATCGGAAGAATCCGGGAACATATTCCAGTCTGTGCTAGCAAAACAGTCCTGTGGATAAGCATCTGCTTCATCTGATCACATTTTTATAGACCGAGTCACTTGTGCTTCCTGCTTTGATTTTTGCTTGTACGCAGGAATCAAGAGGATAGAATTATGGTCAGATTTGCCAAATGGAGGGCGAGGGAGTTTGCTTCTCTGTGTGTGGAGTAACTAGAATTATTTTACCTGTGGTTGCACAATTAACATGCTGAATTAGGTCAAAATAGATTTAAAGTCCCCAGACACTAGGAGAGCGCCGCCTCTAGATGAACGTTTTCCTGTTTTCTTATGGCTGTATGCAGCTCATTGAGTGTTGTTTTATTGTCAGCATCAGTCTGTGGAGTTATGTTGACAGCCACAAAAAATACAGATGAAAACTCTCTCGGTAGATAGTGTGGTCTACAGCTTATCATTAGACACTCTACCTCAGGCAAGCAAAACCTTGAGACTTCCTTAGATATCGTGCACCAGCTGTTGTTTACCATTGGTAGGATAAACGTGCTTTCAGTTCATACCATTTATTTTTCATTGATTGAATGTTAGCTAACAGAATGGAAGGCATGGGCAGATTAGCCACTCGCCGCCTGATCCTCACAAGGCACACTGATCTCTTTACGCAAAATCTGCATTTCCTTCTCCATTGAATAACGTGGATATGGGCCTGGTCGGGTGTCTGTATTATATCCTTCCCATCCGACTCATTGAAGAAGACCTCTTCGTCCAGTTTGAGGTGAGCAATCGCTGTTCTGATGTCCAGGAGCTATTTTTGGTCACAAGAGATGGTAGCAGCAAGATTATGTACAAAATAAGGTATGAACTACGCGAAAAAAAATAACAAAATTGCATGGTTGGTTAAGAGCTCCCTTACTCCTCTCTATATCATTGACACAAAGACCAGAGTAGGCACATTTTGTATTTAACGCAACAGTTTGTGACAAAACTGTTGGTAGAACAAGTCAGTTTGGTGAATACTCACCACTGATGGGAAAATGCACATATTGTTTTATGCAGATTTAGAAAATTTGCTTGAAAATCTGTTGCTAATTGGATGGAAACGTAGCTACTGACGGTGATCTATGATTGTCCCATCTAGCTATCTTAAGATGAATGCACTAACTGTAAGTCACTCTGGATAAGAGTGTCTACTAAATGACTAAAATGTAAAAGTTTTACATTTCCAACAGGAAGAAAAAATGTGCCGGTAATATATGTCAGATCTTTTGAACTGTTTGGGAAACAAGCAGTTTTTGCTGTAGCAATGGTGCAAGCATGGGCTATGGCTATCAAATATGCACTCATTTATGTCTCTAGGCACTCGAAAACAACTGTACAGTGAAGCCATATCATTACAGCAATTAATATTGTTTTTTTGAGGTGCACTGGTGCTCCCATATTAAAATTCCAGGTCGCACAGAAAAATATTAGGAGGATATGTGACCAAAATGGTGGCACCTTAGAGCCTTAGATCTGATTGCTGGTGTTATTTTTCTACAAAAGCATAACATTAACTTTTTCATTAAGACTTTCAATGAGCAGCAGAGGGAAAGGTGATCAGGTACCCAAAAACGGAAGAAAAAAATATATATAAAAAGAGGATATTTTAATTAGTTAACCAGTTATGCATTAGGGGCGCTCTTTTAATTTTTGGATAAATAAACGTTCCCGTTTTTAAACAAGATATTTTGTCACGAAAAGATGCTCGACTATGCATATAATTGACAGCTTTGGAAAGAAAACACTCTGCCGTTTCCAAAACTGCAAAGATATTGTCTGTGAGTGCCACAGAACTAATGCTACAGGCGAAACCAAGATGAAATTTCATACAGGAAGTACCCCAGATTTGGAATGCGCTGTGTTCCAATGTCTCCTTATATGGCTGTGAATGCGCCAGGAATGAGCCTACACTTTCTGTCGTTTCCCCAAGGTGTCTGCAGCATTGTGACGTATTTGAAGGCATATCATTGGAAGATTGACCATAAGAGACTACATTTACCAGGTGCCCGCTTGGTGTCCTCCGTCGAAATTATTGCGTAATCTTCAGCTGCGTGCATTTTTCCATTTGGTTCAGAGGAGAAACCAAACTGCCAGGAATGATTTATCATCGAATAGATATGTGAAAAACACCTTGAGGTTTGATTCTAAACAACGTTTGCCATGTTTCTGTCGATATTATGGAGTTAATTTTGAAAAAAGTTTGGCGTTGTATTGACTGAATTTTCGGGGGTTTTCTTAGCCAAACGTGATGAACAAAACGGAGCGATTTCTCCTACACAAATAATATTTTTGGAAAAACTGAACATTTGCTCGGGACTTTTTTTCAACATTTTGTTAAAAATCGCGCAAAATTTCAACGTCCTGCTACTCAAGCCAGGAATATAGCACATGCATATGATTAGTATGTGTGGATAGACAACACTCTGAAGTTTATAGAACTAGTTACATCATGTATGTGACTGTAACAGAACGTGTGTAGCAGGCAAAACCCCAAGGACAACTGTTCACCAAAAAATAAAAATATCCCTCCGCCAGTTGTCTGTATTGTCTATGGCAAGGGGAAATAGATAGCGACCAGTTTACAATGCCTACAGCTTCCACATGATGTCGCCATTCTTGGCAATTGGGTTGAAGTTAATCCTTGGTGAAATGAAGAATAGGCACTTCCTGTCATCGGGTACACCGGAGGAAGTTCTGAAAGAGAGAATATTGACCAAGATTTCAAGACCTGATGCTATTGAATACAGATCGCCCGTGATCAATTTGATCGATTATTAACGTTTACTAATGCCTAAAGTTGTTTTACAAAAGTAGTTTGAAGTGTTTTGTCAAAGTTTATAGGCAACTTTTTTAATTTAAAAAAATGACGTTGCGTTTTGGAAAGCTGTTTTTTCCTGGATCAGACGGGCTTCATAAATGGACATTTTGGGTATACATGGACGGATTTAATTCGAAAAAGATACCCAATTGTGATGTTCATGGGACATATAGGAGTGCCAACAAAGAAGCTCGTCAAAGGTAATGAATGTTTTATATTTTATTTCTGCGTTTTGTGTAGCGCCGGCTACGCTAATTCTTTTGTTTACGTCCCCTTCAGGTATTTCGGGGGTTGCATGCCATCAGATAATAGCTTCTCATGCTTTTGCCGAAAAGCATTTAAAAAATCTGACATGTTGGCTAGATTCACAACGAGTGTAGCTTTAATTGAGTACCCTGCATGTGTGTTTTAATGAAAGTTTGAGTTTTAGCGAGTGCTATTAGCATTTGGCGTTGTGCATTTGCATTTCCTGTTGGCTAACTCTAAGAGGTTTCACCTGTTACATTATTTGACATTACGAAGCTTACCGATAGTACAAGAACACTATGATGAGACCGGAGCCTTGTGAGTCACTCACTGTTGTACAGCACACGTCAGGTATCTAGTTACATTATGAACATTTTCACAACTACAGTAAATGTTTGCCAGCTAAATATATTTTAACTAAGTATCTAAAATGTGCTAAACTCTCAGCTGTTGTGCATTTGGTTTGTTAACTTAGTAGCTAGTTATTTAGCTAAGTGGTTAGCTTTGTGCAAAAGCTTATCTTGGTAACAGCAGAGAATCCCCTCTTGGATCAAGAGCCTCGATGTCCAATAATTGTTTTGTGCGTGCAGCAAACTCTGAGTAAAATAACATGTGACCCCCATGTCTTTTCGGTCTTATGTTCTAAAATTAGAAATTGTGTTTCTGACATTGAATAAACTTACCAACTCAGAACTTCAAAATGTTATATCATATACTGCAATCGGAGGAACAATGGGAAAGTAATGCTGCTTTGAAAGTTGATAAACTTGTAACTGCATTTTTAAGAAACGGGCCTTGACAGTTTGGGTTGAGTTCTTAATTAACCCTTCTTTGTCTACACCCATTCAGCATCATTAACACCCTGTTAAGCCTTAGCACCACTCATCTCTTTAAGGATTCACATGTGAGGCCATGTGCTAAACAGATTGAGTAAGGTAGTGTAGTAAACAACCAAATATTTTAAGACTAAAAGCAGTGAAAGTAGTAGCCTACAATAAGGAAAGAAATCCAGGTAAAAATATACTTTATCTAGTCCTTGGCCTATATCTTAACCTGACTTTGGTGCAGGTCATGTTGTTCTTCACATTACTGTTTCTGGTAAACACACACACTATAGAAAATCAAAGTTCATTCGTCACATGATGATTTTAGAACGCCGATACCGATACCGATTATTGGAGGACCGAAAAAGCCGATGCCGATTAATCAGCCATTTTTTGTTGTTTTGTAATAATGACAATTACAACAATACTGAATGAACACTTATTTTCACTTAATATACTTAAT
>NC_056440.1:17963283-18025783 GCF_018296145.1 Oncorhynchus tshawytscha
CACACACAGTTGAGAGATAAGAGAAGAGAAGAGAGAGAGAGAAGAGGAGAAGAAAGAAAAGTTTGATCTCTCAAACACATAACTATTTCCCTTCTAACACTCCCCCGCCTCTCACCCCCTCTCTCTGTCTCTCTCTGTCTATCCCCCTCCCTCTCTTCACAGATTAATGACAGATGTGAGTCAAATCAGAACCCCCCCCATAACAAACAACCATAACGAAGTTAAAGCCCCCCTGCCACTGTTTCAGTAAAAAGCTGAGGGATGGGACTGGTGGAATGTAACCACTCTCAAATGCATAGAAAGAGCTATGGATGCAAGGACTGATCATCCAATATAAAACAATTATAGTTTTGACCATGTTTTGAGGCTATACAGTGTTTGTTTACATGTACATTGTTTACAAACATTGAAGTAAAATAATATTGTATTTTGGGTTCTGATAAGGTACGACTGCTGAACTAAACTCATGAGGCATTTCTAAATTATATTTTTCATATACAGTGGGGCAAAAAAAGTATTTAGTCATCCACCAATCACGATACATGGCCCCATTCATTCTTTCCTTTACACGGATCAGTCGTCCTGGTCCCTTTGCAGAAAAACTGCCCCAAAGCATGATATTTCCACCCCCATGCTTCACAGTAGGTATGGTGTTCTTTGGATGCAACTCAGCATTCTTTGAACTCCAAACACGACGAGTTGAATTTTTACCAAAAAGTTATATTTTGGTTTCATCTGACCATATGACATTCTCCCAATCTTCTTCTGGATCATCCAAATGCTCTCTAGCAAACTTTAGACGGGCCTGGACATGTATTGGCTTAAGCAGGGGGACACGTCTGGCACTGCAGTATTTGAGTCCCTGGCGGCGTAGTGTGTTACTGATGGTAGGCTTTGTTACTTTGGTCCCAGCTCTCTGCAGATCATTCACTAGGTCCCCCCGTGTGGTTCTGGGATTTTTGCTCACCGTTCTTGTGATCATTTTGACCCCACGGGGTGAGATCTTGCGTGGAGCCCCAGATCGAGGGAGATTATCAGTTGTCTTGTATGTCTTCCATTTCCTAATAATTGCTCCCACAGTTGATTTTTTCAAACCAAGCTGCTTACCTATTGCAGATTCAGTCTTCCCATCCTGGTGCAGGTCTACAATTTTGTTTCTGGTGTCCTTTGACAGCTCTTTGGTCTTGGCCATAGTGGAGTTTGGAGTGTGACTGTTTGAGGTTGTGGACAGGTGTCTTTTACACTGATAACAAGTTAAAACAGGTGCCATTAATACAGGTAACGAGTGGAGGACAGAGGAGCCTCTTAAAGAAGAAGTCACAGGTCTGTGAGAGCCAGAAATCTTGCTTGTTTGTAGGTGACCAAATACTTATTTTCCACCATAATTTGCAAATAAATTCATTAAAAATCCTACAATGTGATTTTCTGGATTTTTTTTCTCATTTTGTCAGTCATAGTTGAAATGTACCTATGATGAAAATTACAGTCCTCTCTCATCTTTTTAAGTGGGAGAACTTGCACAATTGGTGGCTGACTAAATACTTTTTTTGCCCCACTGTACATATGATAGATTTATAATTCCAAAAATGGATGTAGCAACTGCAGATTGCCCCTTTAACCACCTCGCTACCTGGATTATGTTGGAGAGGATTCCATTAAAGAACACCCTCTCCAACATAATCCAGGTAGAATTAGGAATTCCCCAGGGCAGCTGTCTTGGCCCATTACATTTTTCAATCTTTACTAATGACATGCCACAGGCTTTGAGTAAAGCCAGTGTGTCTATGTATGCAAATGACTCAACACTATACACGTCAGCTACTACAGCGACTGAAATGACCGCAACATTTAACAAAGAGTTGCACTTGGTTCAAGAGTGGGTGGCAAGGAAAAAGTTACTCCTAAATATTTCTAAAACTAAAAGCATTGTATTTGTGACAAATATTTCACTAAACCCAACTAAATCTTGTAATAAATAATGTGGAAATTGAGCAAGTCGAGGTGACTAAACTGCTTGGATTAAACCTGGATTGTAAACTGTCATGGTCAAAAACATGTTGATAAAACAGTATCTAAAATGGAGAGAAGTCTGCCCATAATAAAGCTCTGATCTGCCTTCTTAACAAGAAGTTAAGCTTTAATTTGGTGTATGCACTTGTGAATGTATGAAAGTTAAATAAATATTTCTTTGAATGAATTTCGCGCTCTGCCATTTCAGTGGATGTTGTCGAGGGGAACCCCTAGCGGAACCCCTAGCCATAATAGGGTCACTATCAACAAGGCAGGTCCTACAGGCCCAAGTTTTGTCGCAGCTGGACTACTGTTCAGTCGTGTGGTCAGGTGCCACAAAAAGGGACTTTGCAATTGGCTCAGAACAGAGCAGGGCTGGCCCTTGGATGTACACAGAGAGATCATTTTTATAATATGCATGTCAATCTCTTGACTCAACATGGAGGAGAGATTGACTTCATCATTACTTGTGCTTATGAGAGGTATTGACATGTTGAATGCACCGAACTGTCTGTTTGAACTACTGGCGCACAGCTTGGACACTCATGCATACCCCACAAGACATGCCACAAGAGGTCTCTTCACAGTCCCCAAGTCCAGAACAGACTATGAGAGCCTCACAGTACTACATAGAGCCATGACTACATGGAACTCGATTCCACATCAAGTTACTGATGCAAGCAGTAAAATTAGAAAACAGTAAAAAACACCTTATGCAATAGCGGGGACTGTGAAGCAACACAAATACAGGCACAGACAAGCATACACACACACACACATGATAACATATGCACTATACAGACACGTACACACACACACAATAACATACGCACTATACAGTGCCTTGTGAAAGTATTCGGCCCCCTTGAACTTTGTGACCTTTTGCCACATTTCAGGCTTCAAACATAAAGATATAAAACTGTATTTTTTTGTGAAGAATCAACAACAAGTGGGACACAATCATGAAGTGGAACGACATTTATTGGATATTTCAAACTTTTTTAACAAATCAAAAACTGAAAAATTGGGCGTGCAAAATTATTCAGCCCCTTTACTTTCAGTGCAGCAAACTCTCTCCAGAAGTTCAGTGAGGATCTCTGAATGATCCAATGTTGACCTAAATGACTAATGATGATAAATACAATCCACCTGCGTGTAATCAAGTCTCCGTATAAATGCACCTGCACTGTGATAGTCTCAGAGGTCCGTTAAAAGCACAGAGAGCATCATGAAGAACAAGGAACACACCAGGCAGGTCCGAGATACTGTTGTGAAGAAGTTTAAAGCCGGATTTGGATACAAAAAGATTTCCCAAGCTTTAAACATCCCAAGGAGCACTGTGCAAGTGATAATATTGAAATGGAAGGAGTATCAGACCACTGCAAATCTACCAAGACCTGGCCGTCCCTCTAAACTTTCAGCTCATACAAGGAGAAGACTGATCAGAGATGCAGCCAAGAGGCCCATGATCACTCTGGATGAACTGCAGAGATCTACAGCTGAGGTGGGAGACTCTGTCCATAGGACAACAATCAGTCGTATATTGCACAAATCTGGCCTTTATGGAAGAGTGGCAAGAAGAAAGCCATTTCTTAAAGATATCCATAAAAAGTGTTGTTTAAAGTTTGCCACAAGCCACCTGGGAGACACACCAAACATGTGGAAGAAGGTGCTCTGGTCAGATGAAACCAAAATTGAACTTTTTGGCAACAATGCAAAACGTTATGTTTGGCGTAAAAGCAACACAGCTCATCACCCTGAACACACCATCCCCACTGTCAAACATGGTGGTGGCAGCATCATGGTTTGGGCCTGCTTTTCTTCAGCAGGGACAGGGAAGATGGTTAAAATTGATGGGAAGATGGATGGAGCCAAATACAGGACCATTCTGGAAGAAAACCTGATGGAGTCTGCAAAAGACCTGAGACTGGGACGGAGATTTGTCTTCCAACAAGACAATGATCCAAAACATAAAGCAAAATCTACAATGGAATGGTTCAAAAATAAACATATCCAGGTGTTAGAATGGCCAAGTCAAAGTCCAGACCTGAATCCAATCGAGAATCTGTGGAAAGAACTGAAAACTGCTGTTCACAAATGCTCTCCATCCAACCTCACTGAGCTCGAGCTGTTTTGCAAGGAGGAATGGGAAGAAATTTCAGTCTCTCGATGTGCAAAACTGATAGAGACATACCCCAAGCGACTTACAGCTGTAATCGCAGCAAAAGGTGGCGCTACAAAGTATTAACTTAAGGGGGCTGAATAATTTTGCACGCCCAATTTTTCAGTTTTTGATTTGTTAAAAAAGTTTGAAATATCCAATAAATGTCGTTCAACTTTATGATTGTGTCCCACTTGTTGTTGATTCTTCACAAAAAAATACAGTTTTATATCTTCATGTTTGAAGCCTGAAATGTGGCAAAAGGTCGCAAAGTTCAAGGGGGCCGAATACTTTCGCAAGGCACTGTACACACACGTACACATGGATTTAGTACTGTAGATATGTGGTAGTGGTGGAGTAGGGGCCTGAGGGCACACAGTGTGTTATGAAATCTGTGAATGTATTGTAATGTTTTTAAAATAGTATAAACTGCCTTCATTGTGCTGGACCCCAGGAAGAGGATTGGGTTCGGTGGACAGATATTGGGCCCATCACCAATCAGGCCACAAAAAAGGTCTAAGTTTCAGTTTGATGAATGAAGTCAATAAAAAGCTCCTGACAAACACACACACACACACACCTGCAACACAACCCACACACACACACACACACATACACACACACACGTGCAACACAACCACACGCACACACACACACACGCATACACACACTCACACACACACACACACACACACACACACACACACACACACACACACACACACACACACACACACACAACACAACCACACACACACACCTGCAACACAACCACACACACACACACACACACGCATACACACACACACAACACAACCACACACACACACACACACACACACACACACACACACACACACACACACACACACACACACACCTGCAACACAACCACACACACACACACATGCAACACAACCACACACACACACACACACCTGCAACACAACCACACACACACACCTGCAACACAACCACACACACACACACACACACCTGCAACACAACCACACACACACACACACCTGCAACACAACCACACACACACACCTGCAACACAACCACACACACACCTACAACACAACCACACACACACACACACACACCTGCAACACAACCACACACCTACACCTGCAACACAACCCACACACACACACACACCTGCAACACAACCACGAGCACAAGCACGCACACACAACTACAACACAACAACGAGCACAAGCACACACACACACACCTGCAACACAACCACACACACACACGTGCAACACAACCACACACACACACACACACACACATACACACACCTGCAACACAACCACACACACACGTGCAACACAACCACACACACACACACACACCACCTGCAACACAACCACACACACACACACCTGCAACACAACCACACACACACACCTGCAACACAACCACACACACACACCTGCAACACAACCACACACACACACACCTGCAACACAACCACACACACACCTACAACACAACCACACACACACACACCTGCAACACAACCACACACACACCTGCAACACAACCACGAGCACAAGCACGCACGCACACACACCTACAACACAACAACAAGCACAAGCACACACACACACCTGCAACACAACCACACACACACACGTGCAACACAACCACACACACACACACACACACACACACCTGCAACATAACCACACACACACACCTGCAACACAACCACACACACACACCTGCAACACAACCACACACACACACACACACACCTGCAACACAACCACACACACACACCTGCAACACAACCACACACACACACACCTGCAACACAACCACGACACACACACACCTGCAACACAACCACGAGCACAACCACACACACACACCTGCAACACAGCCACGAGCACAACCACACACACACACCTGCAACACAACCACGAGCACAAGCACGCACACACACCTGCAACACAACCACGAGCACAAGCACACACACACCTGCAACACAACCATGAGCACAACCACATACACACCTGCATTACAACCACACACACACCTGCAACACAACCATGAGCACAACCACACACACACACCTGCAACACAACCATGAGCACAACCACACACACACACCTGCAACACAACCACAACCACACACACACCTGCAGCACAACCACAAGCACAACCACACACACACATCTGCAGCACAACCACACACACACACAGGTACCTGTAGAGAGAAGGCTCGTAGGGCAGGTATAGGGATGAGAGCTGCCATGAAGAAAGCAGTGACGTTACTGATGGAGGTGAGAGCTACACTAGCCCCTGTCCTCTTCAAACACTCTCCTGTACGGTCCTACACACACAGAGATAAAGAGAGAGAGATAAAGATGAAGAGAGATAAAGACAGAGAAATCCCTTAGAATTTCAACCTGTTCAGATAGAGGGCTACAAAACACAACATATTGCAAGAGGAGATGCATCATGACGCCGATGATATGATAATAAAATATATTGCAGAGCATTCCGAGGGAGATATCAACAGCTGCAAAACATCTTAGTATGTTCCAACTTCCAACTTGATCTTAAGGCAAGTGTTTGATTGGATTAAGATATATGACAGGTGTCTGCCTCAGGTGTTTCGTAGGGTTGTGTTTAGGAATGGAATACATTGCTCTTATCTCTCCATGACACCTTACTAAGCTCATGAGTACAAAGACTGCATGCAGCTTGTGTGGCTTTTTAGAGGAAAGAAAACAACTTTCTACCTACTCTTTGGTTGAGAGTTTCCTTTTAGGAGGGTGGAACCCTTCATTTTTAACATGTATGAACACAGTAGTTAATCACGCAAGATTTGACTTCTGGGTTAACAGTTATTATACACACGCTAAGATCAAAAACACAATGCTCACACACATCTCACTAAAGTTCTGCACGCACAAAACACAGTTCATCCCGTCTTAGCCCTATCTGCCCCGAATGGAGCTACGCAGAAACACACTCACACTATGTTTGTTAGGGTTGGGTGAGGATTATGAACGATGATAGGCAGCCAACCTTTTGACGGTGACGACATTGTGATGTGACAGACGATGGTTTAGGCTATTTGGTACATGGCTGGTGCCACACAGTAAATACCACGTCTGTGGCATTCCTAGTAACTAGCCTATCCCTACTGTTTGCTATAGCCTATTTCAATAAATATGTTATATGCAGAACGCAAGAGGAATTTAAGATAGACAGAGCAGAGAATTCCACCAAAGCAGTGCAAAATGAAAAATATATAGATATTGGAGCCAATAGAGGGCTATCATATATCACAATGTTTCATGAGTACATCATCATGACAGGACAAAGGTTGACGTCACCCAACGCTAGCGCGTGTGGAGTGATGAGGACGTGTCAGACAGAAGAGATCAGGTTCATCTCTGTTTACTGTTCATCTGGGGATAGAGGAAGGAGATCAAGTTAATCTCTGTTTACTGTTCATCTGGGGATAGAGGAAGGAGATCAGGTTCATCTCTGTTTACTGTTCATCTGGGGATAGAGGAAGGAGATCAGGTTCATCTCTGTTTACTGTTCATCTGGGGAGAGAGGAAAGAGATCAGGGTCATCTCTGTTTACTGTTCATCTGGGGATAGAGGAAGGAGATCAGGTTCATCTCTGTTTACTGTTCATCTGGGGAGAGAGGAAAGAAATCAGGGTCATCTCTGTGTACTGTTCATCTGGGGAGAGAGGAAAGAAAGCAGGGTCATCTCAGTTTACTGTTCATCTGGGGAGAGAGGAAAGAGATCAGGTTCATCTCTGTTTACTGTTCATCTGGGGAGAGAGGAAAGAAATCAGGTTCATCTCTGTGTACTGTTCATCTGGGGAGAGAGGAAAGAAATCAGGTTCATCTCTGTGTACTGTTCATCTGGGGAGAGAGGAAAGAAATCAGGGTCATCTCTGTGTACTGTTCATCTGGGGAGAGAGGAAAGAGATCAGGTTCATCTCTGTTTACTGTTCATCTGGGGAGAGAGGAAAGAGATCAGGGGGAAAACAAGTAAATACGTGTCTGTGTTTCCCCTTCTACACAGAAACACACACACACATGCAGGAACACGCAGGCACACGCAGGCACACACACACACACACAGACACACACACACGCAGGAACACACACACACACTCTACAAACTGTTTTAGTATCCCAGACCTCAAGAGCCCACATCCTATGCATTAGTGTATACAAAGTACACTCCTATAGACATTTGAATATCTGTCTGTGTGTGTGTATTTTTGTGCATGTGTGTGCGTCTGATGTTGCATCATAGGCACAGACAGGCTCAGACACATTCGTCTAGGTGAGGGATAAGAGGAGGGGGAGACAGAGAGAGGGAGAGAGGGAAGGGTATGGATAGGTTTATTTTCAATCTTCCCCAGAGCCCATATCTAAAAAGTGTCTTAGAATGCTGATCTAGGATCAGGTGCCCCCTGTTCATACAATCATATTCATTATGCTTTAAATAAAGGCAAAACTGGTCGCAGATTAGCTCTCAGACTAGTCCCTGCAGGCAGGGGTTGAAGAAGCCATACCCACAGTGATCAGTGTGGTGTGGAAGCATAGTGTTGTTGTTGTGTCTCACCTCAAATGGGATCCTCTTGTTCTGTCCCGTCTCACTGAAGGCATGGGCCAGGAGAAACACATCATCCACACCTACACCTAGTGCCAGGAACGGAAGCACCTGAAACACACACGCACATGCACACCAGTTAGTCAGTCTGTGTGTGTGATGTGTTACCGAAGTCTGAAATACAGTATGTGCAGGAGGCAGAGTTTGTAACCTTCGACTGATTGAACGGTAGTGTAGGTAACACATCAAAAGTTTGGGGTCATTTAGAAATATCCTTCTTTTAGAAATATCATTTTTTTTGTCCATTAAAATTACATCAAATTTTCAGAAATATGTGTAGACATTGTTAATATTGTAAATTACTATGGTAGCTAGAAACCGTAGATTTGTTTTATGGAATATCTACATAGGCGTACTGAAACCTGATTAAAGAAGCAATAAAACTAGCCTTCTTTAGACTAGTTGAGTATCTGGAGCATCGGCATTTGTGGGTTTGATTACAGGCTCAAAATGGCCTTCTGAAACTCGTCAGTCTGTTCTTGTTCTAAGAAATTAAGGCTATTCCATTCGAGAAATTGCCAAGAAACTGAAGATCTCATACAACGCTGTGTACAGTCGTGGCCAAACGTTTTGAGAATGACACTAATATTAATTTTCACAAAGTCTGCTGCCTCAGTTTGTATGATGGCAATTTGCATAACCTCCAGAATGTTATGAAGAGTGACCAGATGAATTGCAATTAATTGCAAAGTCCCTCTTTGCCATGTAAATTAACTGAATCCCCCAAATAAATTTCCACTGCATTTGCCACAAAAGGACCAGCTGACATTATGTCAGTGATTCTCTAGTTAACACAGGTGTGAGTGTTGATGAGGACAAGGCTGGAGATCACTCTGTCATGCTGATTGAGTTTGAATAACAGACTGGAAGCTTCAAAAGGAGGGTGGTGCATGGAATTATTGTTCTTCCTCTGTCAACCATGGTTACCTGCAAGGAAACACGTGCCGTCATTATTGCTTGCACAAAACGAGCTTCAGAGGCAAGGATATTGCTGCCATTAATAGTGCACCTAAATCAACCATTTATCGGATCATCAATAACTTCAAGGAGAGCGGTTCAATTGTTGTGAAGAAGGCTTCAGGGCGCCCAAGAAAGTCCAGCAAGCGCCAGGACCATCTCCTAAAATTGATTCAGCTGCGGGATCGGGGTACCACCAGTACAGAACTTGCTCAGGAATGGCAGCAGGCAGGTGTGAGTGCATCTGCACGCACAGTGAGGCAAAGACTTTTGGAGGATGACCTGGTGTCAAGAAAGGCAGCAAGAAGCCACTTCTCTCCAGGAAAAACATCAGGGACAGACTGATATTCGGCAAAAGGTACAGGGATTGGACTGCTGAGGACTGGGGTAAAGTCATTTTCTCTGATGAATCCCCTTTCCGATTGTTTGGGACATCCGGAAAAAAGCTTGTCCGGAGAAGACAAGGTGAGCGCTACCATCAGTCCTGTGTCATGCCAACAGTAAAGCATCCTGAGACCATTCATGTGTGGGGTTGATACTCAGCCAAGGGAGTGGGCTCACTCACAATTTTGTCTAAGAACACAGCCATGAATAAAGAATGGTACCAACACATCCTCCGAATGCAACTTCTCCCAACCATCCAGGAACAGTTTGGTGACGAACATGGTCTTTTCCAGCATGATGGAGCCCCTTTGCTATAAGGCAAAAGTGATAACTAAGTGGCTTGGGGAACAAAACATCGATATTTTGGGTCCATGGCCAGGAAACTCCCCAGACCTTAATCCAATTGAGAACTTGTGGTCAATCCTCAAGAGGCGGGTGGACAAACAAAAACCAACAAATTCTGACAAACTCCAAGCATTGATTATGTAAGAATGGGCTGCCATCAGTCAGGATGTGGCCCAGAAGTTAATTGACAGCATTCTAGGGCGAATATTGACTTTGCAAATATTGACTCTTTGCATCAACTTCATGTAATTGTCAATAAAGGCCTTTGACACTTATGAAATGTTTGTAATTATACTTCAGTATTCCATAGTAACATCTGACAAAAATATCTAAAGACACTGAAGCAGCAAACTATGTGAAAATTAATATTTGTGTCATTCTCAAAACTTTTGGCCACAATTGTACTACTCCCTTCACAGAACTTCACAAACTGGTCCTAACCAGAATAGAAAGAGGAGTGGGAGGCCCCGGTGTACAACTGAGCAAAAAGAAAAGTACATTAGAGTGTCTAGTTTGAGAAATAGACGCCTCAGAAGTCTTCAGCTGGGAGCTTCATTAAATAGTACCCACAAAACACCAGTCTCAGCGTCAACAGTGAAGGGGCGACTCCAGGATGCTGGTCTTCTAGGCAGAGTTACAAAGAAAAAGCAATATCTCAGGCTGGCCAATAAAAAAATAAAAATAAGATGGGCAAAAGAACACAGACAATGGACAGAGGAAGATTGGAAAAAAAGTGTTATGGACAGATGAATCTAAGTTTGAGGTGTTCGGATCACAAAGAAGAACATTCATGAGACGCAGAAAAAAATTAAAAGATGCTGGAGGAGTGCTTGAGGCCATCTGTCAAGCATGGTGGAGGCAATGTGATGGTCTGGGGCGCTTTGGTGGTGGTAAGGTGGGAGATTTGTACAGGGTAAAAGGGATCTTGAAGAAGGAAGGCTATCACCTCATTTTGCAACACAATGCCATACCGTGTGGACGGTGCTTAGTAGGAGACAATTTCCTCCTACAACAGGACAATGACCCAGAGCACAGCTACAAACTATGCAAGAACTATTTAGGGAAGGAGCAGTCAGCTGGTATTCTGTCTATAATGGAGTGGCCAGCACAGTCACCGGATCTCAACCCTATTGAGCTGTTGTGGGAGCATCTTGACCGTTTGGTATGTAAGAAGTGCCCATCAAGCCAATCCAACTTGTGGGAAGTGCTTCAGGAAGCATGGGGTGAAATCTCTTTAGATTACCTCAACAAATTGACAACTAGAATGCCAAAGGTCTGCAAGGCTGTAAATATTGCAAATGGAGGATTCTTTGACAAAAGCAAAGTTTGAAGGACACAATAATTATTTAAATTAAAAATCATTATAACCTTGTCAACGTCTTGACTATATTTCCCCAAAGTTAATGTATGTACCTGTGTGTGTGTGTTGTGGGTGTGTGTGTTGTATGTTGTGTGGGTGCGTTAGCCTGTGTGTGTTTGTGTTGTGGGTGTGTGTGTTGTATGTTGTGTGGGTGCATTAGCCTGTGTGTGTGTGTGTTGTGGGTGTGTGTGTTGTATGTTGTGTGGGTGCGTTAGCCTGTGTGTGTATGTATTGTGGGTGTGTGTGTTGTATGTTGTGTGGGTGCATTAGCCTGTGTGTGTGTGTGTTGTGGGTGTGTGTGTTGTATGTTGTGTGGGTGCGTTAGCCTGTGTGTGTGTGTGTTGTGGGTGTGTGTGTTGTATGTTGTGTGGGTGCGTTAGCCTGTGTGTGTGTGTGTTGTGGGTGTGTGTGTTGTATGTTGTGTGGGTGCGTTAGCCTGTGTGTGTGTGTGTTGTGGTTGTGGGTGTGTGTGTTGTATGTTGTGTGGGTGCGTTAGCCTGTGTGTGTGTGCTACCTGTGTGGTGGCAGCGTTGAAAGATATACCCAGCAGAGAGCAGAGCCCCAGGCCTGCAGCCACAGACAGCGCCACCAACAGGACACCAGCCAGTCCAACGGCTCCCTGAGACTTAGCACAGTCCCAGCGTAGCATGGTCAGACAGGCATAGGCCAACTACACAGAGAGAGAGAGCATGTTAATGCTCACACACACATGCTTACCCACACACTTGCACACACACACTTGCCACACACACTTGCCACACACACACACACAGAGGTATAGTTGATTAAAACCTGTTAAAGATAGGGCTGATTACTGCCCCCTTTGGAGGAATTGCGTGCCCATAGTAAACAGAAAAAGAATCTGTCAAAAATTGCTAATACATGCATATAATAATAATTATTGAATAGAAAACACTCTAAAGCTTCTAAAACCGTTTAAATTATGTCTCTATGTAAAGCAGAACTCTCAGGGCACTAATTCTCCCAAACTCTCTCTTGTCATCATAAAAGTTGGCCCAACTTTGACGTCATCGCCCCCACCCTTCCCAAGCACCTACAGTCCTGGGAACAGTTTCTATGTCTTCAGCGCGATGTCTGCTTTCAATGGGGCTTCTCATTGTGAGAATCGCGCGCTCACGAGAGTTTTGGCGGGCCGAAACCTTTCGGTCACGCGAAAAAACAGGTTACTCTCATGCGCGCTCTGCTCGGGTGATGTCTTTCTTCCAAGATTGATTAAACGACGCGTGTGTTTCTGATCGTCCTCAGGATTGCTGTGAACCTAGATAACATGCTAACGCTTGGTTCTGAACATAGTTTGACAAGTTTAGTCGACATATAATATGTAATTTCGACGTTTTGGTGCGCATCCACTCAACTTTTTGGCCGCATTTCAACCGGAATATGTCGAGTTTGATCACCGAAAGACACAGACTTCAAAACTAAAGCTGTTTTTGGTAAGTATAAACCCTTTCACGTCTTCTGATGGAAGAACAGCAAAGGTAAGGGAATATTTATGTGTTTATTATGGGTTTCTGTGGACTCATAATCTGTGGTTCTGAGGAGCCATAATGCTAATTTCTGAGCGCCGTCTCATATTATTACATAGTGAACGAAATCTGTAACGTTAAAAATAAATGTAACACAGCGATTGCATTTAGAAGAAGTGTATCTTTCTATATATATGTAGAACATGCATATTTAGTCAAAGTTTATGATGTGTATTCCTTGTTAGCTGACGGCATCTGCCGGAGCTATCGTCATTTCTCCGGACATTTGAGTAGCATTTTCTGAACAATGCGTCATTATAAACAGAGATTTATGGATATATGTAGCATATTATTGAAAAAAACAAATGTACTGTGTAACATGTTATATTACTGTCATCTGATGAAGATTTCAAAAGGTTAGTGAAATTATTTTTCTTTTAATCCTGCGTTTGGTGATTGCATATTTTGTTCAATTTGGCTATGGAAATTAGCTGTGTCTTCGGTGTGTCTTCGGTGGTGGTTTGACATAAATATGTGCTATGTTTTCGCTGTAAAACATTTTAGAAATCTGACTTGCTGGGTAGATAAACAAGTTGTTTATCTTTCATTTGAGCTATTGGACTTGTTAATGTGTGGAGGTTAAATATTTTTAAGAATATTTTTTGCGTTCCATGCGCCACATTCCAGCTGACGGTGGGAGGGCCGGTTCCCAATTGGGACTCAAGATCCTCAACAGGTTTTAAGTGTGTTGAGCCCCAGGTGTGTGTTGTCAGTCTCACCATGAGCAGGTAGCCGCTGGCCACTCGTATGATGCTGACATCAGAGAAAGACTTGAGGATGTCTTCCAGAGTGGTGGTGGTAAACGTCAACACTTTCTGAGACGAGTTGGCTGCTACACTCTGCTTTACCACCTGGGGAGAGAGGGAGGAGAGAGGGGAGGGGGAGAGAGAGGAGGGGGAGAGAGGGGAGGGGGAGAGAGGGGAGAGAGGGAGAGAGGAGGGGGGAGAGAGAGAGAGAGAGAGAGAGAGAGAGAGGAGGGAGAGAGGGGGAGGGGGGGGAGAGAGAGGGATAGAGGGAGAGGAGGGAGAGAGGGGGGGGGGAGAGAGGAGAGGAGAGGAGAGGAGAGGGGGAGAGGGGGGGGGGAGAGAGGGGAGGGGGAGAGAGGGAGGGAGAGAGAAAGGGAGAGAGAGAGAGGGAGAGAGAGTGCGGGGAGGGGGAGAGAGGGAGGGGAGAGGGGAGGGGGGAGAGGGGGGGGGAGAGGGGGAGAGAGGGAGGGAGAGAGGGGAGGGGGAGAGAGAGGAGGGGGAGAGAGGGGAGGGGGAGAGAGGAGGGGGAGAGAGGGAGGGAGAGAGGGGAGGGGGAGAGAGGAGGGGGAGAGAGGGAGGGAGAGAGGGGAGGGGGAGAGAGGGGAGGGGGAGAGAGGGAGGGAGGGAGAGAGGGGAGGGAGAGAGAGAGGGAGAGAGAGAGGGGAGAGAGAGAGAGTGGGGAGGGGGAGAGAGGGAGGGAGAGAGGGAGGGGGAGAGAGGGGAGGGGGAGAGAGAGAGAGAGGGGGAGAGGAGGGAGGGAGAGAGGGAAGGGGGAGAGAGAGAGAAATAAATAAAGAGAGAGAGATAAGGAGAGAGAGAGAGAGAGCGAGAGAGAGAGGAGGGGGAGAGAGAGAGGGAGAGAGAGAGAGAGAGAGAGAGAGAGAGAGAGAAAGAGAAGGGGGAGAGAGGAGGGGGAGAGAGAGAGAGAAATAAAGAGAGAGAGATAAAGAGAGAGATGAGAGAGAGAGATAAAGAGAGAGATAAATAAATAACAAGAGAGATAAAGAGAGATATATATAGAGAGAGATAAAAGAGAGAAATAAAGTGAGCGAGAGAGAGAAATAAATAAAGAGAGAGAGATAGAGAGAGATAAAGAGAGAGATAAAGAGAGGGAGAGAATGAGAGAGAGAGAGCGAGAGAGAGAGAATAAGGAGAAAGAGAGAGAGAGAAATAAATAAATAAAGAGAGAGAAAGAGAGAGATATAGAGAGAGAGATAAAAGAGAGAAATAAAGGGAGAGAGAGAGAGAGAGAGAGAGAGAGAGAGAGAGAGAGAGAATGTAATTGAAGAATCCATAGACTCTAACCACTTCTGGGAAAATTGGAAAACACTAAACAAACAACAACACGGAGAATTATATATCCAAAATGGAGATGTATGGGTAAACAACTTCTCGAATCTGTTTGGCTCTATTACAAAGAATAAAGAGCAAAAACATATACATGATCAAATTCAAATCTTAGAATCAACTATTAAAGACTATCAGAACCCACTGGATTCTCCAATTACCTTGAATGAGTTACAGGACAAAATAAAACCATCCAACCCAAAAAGGCCTGTGGTGTTGATGGAATCCTTAATGAAATTATCAAATATACAGACAACAAATTCCAATTGGCTATACTGAAACTCTTTAACATCATCCTTAGCTCTGGCATCTTCCCCAATATTTGGAACCAAGGACTGATCACCCCAATCCACAAAAGTGGAGACAAATTTGACCCCAATAATTACCGTGGAATATGCGTCAACAGTAACCTTGGGGAAAATCCTCTGCATTATCATTAACAGCAGACTCGTACATTGACTCAATGAAAACAATGTAATGAGCAAATGTCAAATTGGCTTTTTACCAAATTACTGTGCAACAGACCATGTATTCACCCTACACACCCTAATTGACAAACAAACAAACCAAAACAAAGGCAAAGTCTTTTCATGCTTTGTTGCCCCCAATAAAGCTTTTGACTCAATTTGGCACGAGGGTCTGCTATACAAATTGATGGAAAGTGGTTTTGCGGGTAAAACATACAACATTATAAATTCCATGTACACAAACCACAAGTGTGCGGTTAAAATTGGCAAAAAAACACACACATTTCTTCACACAGGGTCGTGGGGTGAGTCAGGGATGCAGCTTAAGCCCCACCCTCTTCAACATATATATATATATCAACGAATTGGGGCAGGCACTAGAAAGGTCTGCAGCACCCGGCCTCACCCTACTAGAATCCAAAGTCAAATGTCTACTGTTTGCTGATGGTCTGGTGCTTCTGTCACCAACCAAAGAGGGACACCAGCAGCACCTAGATCTTCTGCACAGATTCTGTCAGACCTGGGCCCTGACAGTAAATCTCAGTAAGACCAAAATAATGGTGTTCCAAAAAAGGTCCAGTCGCCAGGACCACAAATACAAATTCCATCTAGACACTGTTGCCCTAGAGCACACAAACACTATACATACCTCGGCCTAAACATCAGCGCCACAGGTAACTTCCACAAAGCAGTGAACAATCTGAGATACAAGGCAAGAAGGGCATTCTATGCCATCAAAAGGAACATAAATTTCAACATACCAATTAGGATCTGGCTAAAAATACTTGAATCAGTCAAAGAGCCCATTGCCCTTTATGGTTGTGAGGTCTGGGGTCTGCTCACCAACCAAGACTTCACAAAATGGGACAAACACCAAATTGAGACTCTGCATGCAGAATTCTGCAAAAATATCCTCCGTGTACAACGTAGAACACCAAATAATGTATGCAGAGCAGAATTAGGCCGAAACCCACTAATTATCAAAATCCAGAAAAGAGCCGTTAAATTCTACAACCACCTAAAAGGAAGCGATTCCCAAACCTTCCATAACAAAGCCATCACCTACAGAGAGATGAACCTGGAGAAGAGTCCCCTAAGCAAGCTGGTCCTCTGGCTCTGTTCACAAACACAAACACACCCCACAGAGTCCCAGGACAGCAGCACAATTAGACCCAACCAAATCATGAGGAAAAAAAATACTTGACACATTGGAAAGAATTAACAAAAAAACAGAGCGAACTAGAATGCTATTTGGCCCTAAACAGAGAGTACACAGTGGCAGAATACCTGACCACTGTGACTGACCCAAACTTAAGGAAAGCTTTGACTATGTATAGACTTAGTGAACATAGCCTTGCTATTGAGAAAGGCCGCCGTAGACAGACATGGCTCTCAAGAGAAGACAGGCTATGTGCTCACTGCCCACAAAATGAGGTGGAAACTGAGCTGCACTTCCTAACCTCCTGCCCAATGTATGACCATATTAGAGAGACATATTTCCCTCAGATTACACAGATCCACAAAGAATTGGAAAACAAATCCAATTTTGATAAACTCCCATATCTACTGGGTGAAATTCCACAGTGAGCCATCACAGCAGCAAGATTTGTGACCTGTTGCCACAAGAAAAGGGGAACCAGTGAAGAACAAACGCCATTGTGTACTTTAACCATTTGTACATTGTTACAACACTGTATGTATATATATATATATATATATATATATATATATATATAATATGACATTTGTAATGTCTTTATTGTTTTGAAACTTCTGTATGTGTAATGTGTACTGTTAATATTTGTTGTTTATTACACTTTTGTATATTATCTACTTCACTTGCGTTGGCAATGTTAACACATTTCCAAATAAAGCCCCTTGAATTGAATTGAATTGAGAGAGAGAGAGAAATAAAGAGAGAGAGATAAAGAGAGAGAGAAATAAAGAGAGAGATAAAGAGAGAGAGAAATAAAGAGAGATAAAGAGAGAGATAAAGAGAGCGAGAGCTTAAAGATAGAGAAATAAAGAGAGGGGTGAGAGAGAGAGAGAGAGAGAGAGAGAGAGAGAGGGGGGAGAGGAGGGAGAGAGAGAGAGAAGGGGAGGGAGAGAAATAAATAAATAAAGAGAGAAAGAGAGAGATAAAGAGAGAGAGGGGGTGAGAGGAGGGAGAGAGAGAGAGAGAGAGAGAGAGAGGAGGGAGAGAGAGAGAGAGAGAGAGAGAGAGAGAGAGAGAGAGAGAGAGAGAGGGGGAGAGAGAGAGAGAGAGAGAGAGAGAGAGAGAGAGAGAGAGAGAGAGAGAGAGAGAGAGAGAGAGAGATAGAGGGGGGAGAGAGAGGGCGAGAGGAGGGAGAGAGAGTGTCAGCTAAATAACAGGTTGGATGGTGTAAATGATGTAAAAGCTAACAACTCTACAGGGTGAGTAGGAGAGGCTCTAAGATAGTACAGTACTGCAGCTGTGACCTTGATAAACACACACACACAGATACACACATTATAAAACTCAATGCTTCTCTGGACTCTTTCACTGATGCTTACCAGAGCACTATTTCATTGACAAACCCACAAGCATAGAAGCACACACACACATACGCACACACACATGCAAGCATGCATGGACACACCACACACAGTAGATGTGTGGTCTGTGCCCCTGATGGTTAGAAGAGATTGATAAAAGCACAGTTCTCTCAAACAAATGATCACACCTGTTCCCTCACACTGAACACTGGGCCCCAAAAATGAATGGCTGACACACACACACACACACACACACACACACACACACACACACACACACACACACACACACACACACACACACACACACACACACACACACACACACACACACACACACACAGGGTCATATCGTATGGAGCAGGGGTTAAGACCTTAAAAAACAAAGACCAGTTGATGTCACACGTGAGCCACCAATGGGTCTGCAGCTGGGAAAGAGATTGTGCGTGCGTGTGTGCTCAAAAGATTCAGCGCCAGCTTGATGTTTTCCAGATGTCCTGCTCTCCCCTGCACAGCCCCCAACTCTAACCCACCGCCACACACCACTACTGGGACCACTCTCTACTGGAGGACCAGGCTTACATATGGGGTAAGCCAGGTTGCAAGTTCAGATACGGGGCCTACTGGGGGGCCCAGACTTCAGCTTCAGATAGGGGGCATGGGCTGTACTGGAGGGCCCAGACTTCAGCTTCAGATAGGGGACATGGGATTTACTGGGGGGCCCAGACTCCACATCTGTTAATGCTGGGCTGAAACTAAAATGTGCACCCTACCAGGATGGAGAAAACCATGATGCATATTCAATGCATTGCTAGGGCCTTCTTGAAACTATCACAGCCATAGTGCATTATATCATACGCTGCTGCTAGTGCTGCCTCCAAACTAGGGCAGAGGGACCGTTTCCTCCCGTCCTCTCCCATCTCCCTCTTAGGCCCACACAGGAGCAACTGGACTGAGGGGGAGGGAAGGCAGAGGGGGGAGAGGAAGGGGAGGAGGACGGGAGGATAGGGGCTGGAATGTGCACATTAGGTCTGCCATAGTTAGGAATGCCCCTCTCTCTCTCTCTACACAGCATGTTTTTACAGTACACTCTGTATGGCTCCTAGTACAGTTTACCCCACTGTACACTCACACACACAAACACATACAGCATTACCTCTGAGTATTTCCTTTGCCAGGCCTCCAGTATGGCTGCGGCCTTGTCTTGGTTCCAGTTGATATGGGACATGTCCTCATAGCCCTTCAGGTGCTCAAACATCTGCTTAGGGGTCATCAGCTGGAACATGGTCTGTAACGCCTGGGCACTACACACACACGACAGAGAAAACACGTCAGATAAACTGGAGCAGCAGTTCCCAAACTAGGGGTCGTATGATATGAAAATGGGGTCGAGGTAGAATTTCCTAAATGCGTATATAGATAAACACAACATGGCCAAAAGTATGTGGAAACATTTCATTCGTCAAACATTTAATTCCAAAATCATGGACATTAATATGGACTTGGTCCCACTTCTGCTGCTATAACAGCCTCCACTCATCTGGGAAGGCTTTCCACTAGATGTTGGAACATTGATGTGGGGACTTGCTTCCATTCAGCCACAAGAGCATTAGTGAGGTTGGGCGATTAGACCTGGCTCACAGTCGGCGATCCAATTTATCCCAAAGGTATTCAATGGGATTGAGGCCAGTCAACTTCTTCCATACCGATCTCGACAAACCATTTCTGTATGGACCTCACTTTGTGCACAGGTTCATTGTAATGCTGAAACAGGAAAGGGCCTTCCCCAAATTGTTGCCACAAAGTAACAGAATCATCTAGAATGTCATTGTATGCTGTAGCGGTAAGATTTGCCTTCACTGGAACTAAGGGGCCTTCCCCGAACCATGAACAATTATTATTCCTCCTCCACCAAACTTTACAGTGTGCACTATACATTGGGGCAGGTAGCGTTCTCCTGGCATCTTCCAAATCTCGGATTCGTCATTCGGACTGCCAGATGGTGAAAGGTGATTCATCACTCCAGAGAATGCATTTCCACTGCTCCAAAGTCCAATGGTGTTAAACTTTACACCACTCCAGCCGATACTTGGCATTGCGCATGGTGATCTTAGGCATGTGTGCGGCTGCTCGGCCATGGAAACCCATGCCATGAAGCTCCCGACCAATAGTTCTTGTGCTGACGTTGCTTCCAGAGGCAGTTTGAAACTAGGCAGTGAATGTTCCAACCGAGGAAGGACGATTTATACACGCTACGAGCTTCAGCACTTGGCTGTCCCGTTCTGTGAGCTTATGTGGCCTACCACTTCGCCTGCTGAGCCGTTGTTGCCCCTAAACTTTTCCACTTCACAATAAGAGCACTTACAGTCAACTGGGGCAGCTTCAGCAGGGCAGAAATTTTACGAACTGACTAGTTGGAAAGGTGGATTCCTATGACGCTGACACGTTGAAAGTCACTGAGCTCTCCAGTAATGCCATTCTACTGCCAATGATTGTCTATGGAGATTGTATGGATGGCTCTGTCCTCGATTTTATACACCTGTCAGCAACGGGTGTGGCTGAAATAATCGAATCCATTCATTTGAAGGGTTGTCCACATACTTTATAGCACCATTAGATCATGGGAAAAGGCCACTCTTGACAGTTGCACTTGAATCATTCCCATGGTGAATGGCTAGGCCTGTACCGCTATGAAGCCACACACTATTGCAGAGACTTTGATATTACCGGCTGCAATTGACATTGTGAAAAGAATGTTTGGGGAGGTAGAAGCACAGAAACTCACATCAATGTCTTTGTCAGATAACACTGTGAAACAAAGAATTTATGCTATTGCTAGCAATCAAGAGTAAACTCTGACTGAACGACTCAAACTCCCCAGCTTATGCTCTCCAAATGGACGTTAGCTGTGAGATGCAGAGATGCCCATGCATTGACTTTTGTTTGCTATACATGTTGGGGGATGCTATTCTTGAAGACATATTGTTTTGTCTCACGATTCCTGAGCATGAAACGGCACAGGGGATGTTCAGTGTGCTGCGTGGCCATACTGACGAAAAACAGATTCCATGTGAGTGAATATCAGACTTTTGCACAGATGGGGCTCCAACTATGGTGGGATGCCGGGCAGGTCTCTGCACTCTATTTATGAATGAGTTTCCCTCTGCCATATGGACACATTGTATGATACACCGAGAGCAATTGGCAGAAAAAGAGCTGAGCACAGAACTCGGAGATATACTGATTGTTAACTACATCAAACCGCAACAACTGCACACTCGCCTGTACACAAAACTACGTGGCGATATGGGATCAGAGCATGACGATGTTTTATTTCACTCCGAGGCTTGGTGGTTATCAAGGGGGGTGTTGGAAAGAGGAACTGTTGTCATTCACAACGGATGTAAAATTACCAACTTGGTTGACTTTCTATGTAATGAAAAGAAAATGTGTCTCACTGCTTATGTAACTGTCATATTTGGGAAACTGAACGAACTGAACACAAGCATGCAGGGAAATACAAAATCATTCTACAGATGTGTGACAGAATCAGTCCATTCAGAGGAAATTATTATTATTGGAGAGAGAGTCTTTCAAAAGTGACCCAAGCCCCGTTTCCTCGGCTGTGCGTGTTTCCAACAGAATAAAGAATCAGAAAGTGACTGCTCACCTCCAATACTTTGGGACCTACTTCCCAATCCATTTGACTGTTGACATGCCGGTAAGTGAAATCGAACAGCTGATCGAGCTGTCATGTGAACAAATGCTGCAGATAACGCATTCACGGGTCACTACGGAGGAGTTTTGGTTCCTGACTCAAAGGGAAATACCCTGCCGTCTCCCTCTGACCATTAATGCAGTGTTCAAAACAACTGGGAACTGGGAAGTCTCCCCACTTCCATCTTCAACGTGTTCAAGACAACTGGAAACTCGGTAAAAAATGAGCGCCGACTGAGGGAAATCGTTTTGAATATTCATCCAACTCGGAATTCCAACTCAGGAACTCGGACCTCTTTCTAGAGCTCCGACTTTCAGACCTGAAGATCACTGACGTCATGATTTGACCTTATATTTTTCCCATTTGTCATGAAAGCACCCTAAAACGAATGGTACCATTGCCAGTTAATATCTATGTGAAGCTGGATTCAGTGCTCTCGTCTGAATTAAAACCAAATATCGATCCAGGTTGGATTTGAAATCAGCGTTGAGACGCACACTGTTGACCACGCCCCCTGACTATGAGATGCTCTGACACGACATGCAGCACACCCATGTCATTAGTGGTGGTGAGATAAGATACATTATGTCAGACTAATTTGCAGTTGACTGTCATAGCCCCAAATAAAAAAGTCAACATTGGCTGTTAACTACAACAGAAAAACTCACATGGTTGGGGGTCCAGGGAATTTCAGACATCAAAACAGGGTCGTGGGCCCAAAAGGTTTGGGAACCCCTGCACTCCACAGTCCACAGCAAAATTTTCATGATATAATGTAGCAGTCAGTGAGGGCAGAGGGGGACATATAGCCTCCCTCTGGGGCAGCAGGTAGCCTAGTGGTTAGAGTGTTAGACTAGTAACCGAAAGATCAAATCCCCAAGCAGACAAGGTAAAAATCTGTAGTTCTGCCCCTGAATAAGGCACTTAACCCACTGTTCCTAAGCTGTCATTGAAAATAAGAATTTGTTCTTAACTGACTTGCCTAGATAAATAAAGGTAAAATAAATAAATAAACATATGCTCCTATACAAACCCTGATGGATGTCATTGGTTTAAGATCTATACATCACCAGTTTGCTGGAGTGTCTTTTATTATTATTATTATGTTATAGAACCTGGGCTGATATTATTATAATTATTATGTTACAGAGACCATGGGCTGATATTATTATTATTATTATTATGTCATAGACCCTGGGCTGATATTATTATTATTATTATGTTATAGTCACTGGGCTGATATTATTATTATTATTATTATGTTACAGAGACCCTGGGCTGATATTATTATTATTATTATGTTACAGAGACCCTGGGCTGATATTATTATTATTATTATTATGTTACAGAGACCCTGGGCTGATATTATTATTATTATTATGTTACAGAGACCCTGGGCTGATATTATTATTATTATTATGTCATAGACCCTGGGCTGATATTATTATTATTATTATGTTACAGAGACCCTGGGCTGATATTATTATTATTATTATGTTACAGAGACCCTGGGCTGATATTATTATTATTATTATGTTACAGAGACCCTGGGCTGATATTATTATTATTATTATGTTACAGAGACCCTGGGCTGATATTATTATTATTATTATGTTACAGAGACCCTGGGCTGATATTATTATTATTATTATTATGTCATAGACCCTGGGCTGATATTATTATTATTATTATTATTATGTTACAGAGACCCTGGGCTGATATTATTATTATTATTATTATGTCATAGACCCTGGGCTGATATTATTATTATTATGTTACAGAGACCCTGGGCTGATATTATTATTATTATTATTATTATTATGTCATAGACCCTGGGCTGATATTATTATTATTATTATTATGTTACAGAGACCCTGGGCTGATATTATTATTATGTCATAGACCCTGGGCTGATATTATTATTATTATTATTATGTTACAGAGACCCTGGGCTGATATTATTATTATTATTATGTTACAGAGACCCTGGGCTGATATTATTATTATTATTATTATTATTATGTCATAGACCCTGGGCTGATATTATTATTATTATTATGTTACAGAGACCCTGGGCTGATATTATTATTATTATTATTATGTTACAGAGACCCTGGGCTGATATTATTATTATTATTATGTCATAGACCCTGGCTGATATTATTATTATTATTATGTTACAGAGACCCTGGGCTGATATTATTATTATTATGTCATAGACCCTGGGCTGATATTATTATTATTATTATGTTACAGAGACCCTGGGCTGATATTATTATTATTATTATGTCATAGACCCTGGGCTGATATTATTATTATTATTATGTTACAGAGACCCTGGGCTGATATTATTAGTATTATTATTATGTCATAGACCCTGGGCTGATATTATTATTATTATTATGTTACAGAGACCCTGGGCTGATATTATTATTATTATTATTATTATGTTATAGACCCTGGGCTGATATTATTATTATTATTATTATGTTACAGAGACCCTGGGCTGATATTATTATTATTATTATGTTATAGACCCTGGGCTGATATTATTATTATTATTATGTTATAGTCACTGGGCTGATATTATTATTATTATTATTATGTTATAGTCACTGGGCTGATATTATTATTATTATTATGTTATAGACCCTGGGCTGATATTATTATTATTATTATGTTACAGAGACCCTGGGCTGATATTATTATTATTATTATTATTATGTCATAGACCCTGGGCTGATATTATTATTATTATTATGTTACAGAGACCCTGGGTTGATATTATTATTATTATTATTATTATTATTATTATTATTATTATTATGTTATAGACCCTGGGCTGATATTATTATTATTATTATTATGTTACAGAGACCCTGGGCTGATATTATTATTATTATTATGTTATAGACCCTGGGCTGATATTATTATTATTATTATGTTATAGTCACTGGGCTGATATTATTATTATTATTATTATGTTATAGTCACTGGGCTGATATTATTATTATTATTATGTTATAGACCCTGGGCTGATATTATTATTATTATTATGTTATAGTCACTGGGCTGATATAATTATTATTATTATTATGTTACAGAGATCCTGGACTGACATTATTATTATTATTATTATGTTACAGAGATCCTGGGCTGACTGGGTTTCACTGTGTTTTCGTGGGTGATTGTTCCTGTCTTAGTGTTTTGTGTTTCACCAGATAGGCTGTTTCGGTTTTCATTATTTCATTTCGTTAGTTTTGTAGTTTCTGTATGTATAGGTTTTCCTTCATTAAAATATATCATGAATCAACATCACGCTGCATTTTGGTCCGATCCTTGTTCTACCTCTTCGTCAGAGGAGGAGATAGAAGAGAGCCGTTACAGAATCACCCACCACACCCGGACCAAGTGGCGTGGTAACAGGCAACAGCAGCAGGAGCAGCAGCAGCTGCAGTGGGAGAGGTTGCACCACCTGGAGAAATGGACATGGGAGGAGGAACTGGACGGTAAAGGACCCTGGGCTCAGCCTGGAGAATATCGCCGCCCCAAGGAAGAACTGGAGGCGGCGAAAGCAGAGAGGCGCTGGTATGAGGAGGCAGCACGGCGACGCGGATGGAAGCCTGAGAGTCGGCCCCAAAAATTTCTTGGGGGGTGGCTCACAGGGAGTATGGCTATGCCAGGTAGGAGACCTGCGCAAACTCCCTGTGCTTACCGGGGGGCTAGAGAGACCGGGCAGGCACCGTGTTATGCTATGGAGCGCACAGTGTCTCTAGTGCGGGTGCATAGCCCGGTGCGGTTCATACCAGCTCTTCGTATTGGCCGGGCTAGAGTGGGCATCGAGCCAGGTAAGGTTGGGCAGGCTTGGTGCTCAAGAGCTCCATTGCGCCTGCACGGTCCGGTCTATCCAGAGCCACCTCTACACACCAGTCCTCCGGTGGCAGCTCCCCGCACCAGGCTTCCTGTGCGTGTTCTCTATCCAGTTCCACCAGTGCCAGCACCACGCATCAGGCCTAGAGTGCGCCTCGCCTCTCCAGCGCTGCCGGAGTCTCCCGCCTGTTCAGCGCTGTCTGAGCCTTTCTCCTCTCCTGCGCTGCCGGAGTCTCCCGCCCGTTTAGCGCAGCCAGAGACTTCCTTCTCTCCAGCGCTGCCGGAGTCTCCTGCCTGTTCAGCGCAGCCTGAGCTGCCAGTTTGCATGGAGCAGCCAGAGCTGTCAGTCTGCATGGAGCAGCCAGAGCTGTCAGTCTGCATGGAGCAGCCAGAGCTGCCAGTCTGCATGGAGCAGCCAGAGCTGCCAGTCTGCATGGAGCAGCCAGAGCTGTCAGTCTGCATGGAGCAGCCAGAGCTGCCAGGTTGCATGGAGCAGCCAGAGTTGCCAGTCTGCATAGAGCTGCCAGTCTGCATAGAGCAGCCAGAGCTGCCAGTCTGCATGGAGCTGCCAGTCTGCATGGAGCAGCCAGAGCTGTCAGTCTGCATAGAGCAGCCAGAGCTGCTCTATGCAGTATTTCTCAACGGCTGGCCATGCCTTCCTCCTGGCTACTCCAACCTCGGCCAACAGCTCCGCCCCCCCCGCAGCTACTCGCCCAAGCCTCTCCAGGTTCTCCTTTACCCAAATCCAGATAGCAGATGTTCTGAAAGAGCTGCGAAACCTGGACCCATACAAATCAGCTGAGCTTGACAATCTGGACCCTCTATTTCTGAAACTACAGTGCCTTGCGAAAGTATTCGGCCCCCTTGAACTTTGCGACCTTTTGCCACATTTCAGGCTTCAAGCATAAAGATATAAAACTGTATTTTTTTGTGAAGAATAAACAACAAGTGGGACACAATCATGAAGTGGAACGACATTTATTGGATATTTCAAACTTTTTTAACAAATCAAAAACTGAAAAATTGGGCGTGCAAAATTATTCAGCCCCCTTAAGTTAATACTTTGTAGCGCCACCTTTTGCTGCGATTACAGCTGTAAGTCGCTTGGGGTATGTCTCTATCAGTTTTGCACATCGAGAGACTGAAATCTTTTCCCATTCCTCCTTGCAAAACAGCTCGAGCTCAGTGAGGTTGGATGGAGAGCATTTGTGAACAGCAGTTTTCAGTTCTTTCCACAGATTCTCGATTGGATTCAGGTCTGGACTTTGACTTGGCCATTCTAACACCTGGATATGTTTATTTTTGAACCATTCCATTGTAGATTTTGCTTTATGTTTTGGATCATTGTCTTGTTGGAAGACAAATCTCCGTCCCAGTCTCAGGTCTTTTGCAGACTCCACCAGGTTTTCTTCCAGAATGGTCCTGTATTTGGCTCCATCTTCTCTGTCCCTGCTGAAGAAAAGCAGGCCCAAACCATGATGCTGCCACCACCATGTTTGACAGTGGGGATGGTGTGTTCAGGGTGATGAACTGTGTTGCTTTTACGCCAAACATAACATTTTGCATTGTTGCCAAAAAGTTACATTTTGGTTTCATCTGAGCAGAGCACCTTCTACCACATGTTTGGTGTGTCTCCCAGGTGGCTTGTGGCAAACTTTAAATGACACTTTTTATGTATATCTTTAAGAAATGGCTTTCTTCTTGCCACTCTTCCATAAAGGCCAGATTTGTGCAATATATGACTGATTGTTGTCCTATGGACAGAGTCTCCCACCTCAGCTGTAGATCTCTGCAGTTCATCCAGAGTGATCATGGGCCTCTTGGCTGCATCTCTGATCAGTCTTCTCCTTGTATGAGCTGAAAGTTTAGAGGGACGGCCAGGTCTTGGTAGATTTGCAGTGGTCTGATACTCCTTCCATTTCAATATTATCGCTTGCACAGTGCTCCTTGGGATGTTTAAAGCTTGGGAAATCTTTTTGTATCCAAATCCGGCTTTAAACTTCTTCACAACAGTATCTCGGACCTGCCTGGTGTGTTCCTTGTTCGTCATGATGCTCTCTGCGCTTTTAACGGACGTCTGAGACTATCACAGTGCAGGTGCATTTATACGGAGACTTGATTACACACAGGTGGATTGTATTTATCATCATTAGTCATTTAGGTCAGCATTGGATCATTCAGAGATCCTCACTGAACTTCTGGAGAGAGTTTGCTGCACTGAAAGTAAAGGGGCTGAATAATTTTGCACGCCCAATTTTTCAGTTTTTGATTTGTTAAAAAAGTTTGAAATATCCAATAAATGTCGTTCCACTTCATGATTGTGTCCCACTTGTTGTTGATTCTTCACAAAAAAATAAAGTTTTATATCTTTATGTTTGAAGCCTGAAATGTGGCAAAAGGTCGCTAAGTTCAAGGGGGCCGAATACTTTCGCAAGGCACTGTATCCGCCGCCATTGTCGCAACCCCTATTACCAGCCTGTTCAACCTCTCTTTCATATCGTCTGAGATCCCTAAGGATTGGAAAGCTGCCGCGGTCATCCCCCTCTTCAAAGGGGGAGACACCCTAGACCCAAACTGTTACAGACCTATATCCATCCTGCCCTGCCTATCTAAGGTCTTCGAAAGCCAAGTCAACAAACAGGTCACTGACCATCTCGAATCCCACCGTACTTTCTCCGCTGTGCAATCTGGTTTCCGAGCCGGTCACAGGTGCACCTCAGCCACGCTCAAGGTACTAAACGATATCATAACCGCCATCGATAAAAGACAGTACTGTACAGCCGTCTTCATCAACCTTGCCAAGGCTTTCAACTCTGTCAATCACCATATTCTTATCGGCAGACTCAGTAGCCTCAGTTTTTCTGATGACTGCCTTGCCTGGTTCACCAACTACTTTTCAGTGTGTCAAATCGGAGGGCATGCTGTCCGGTCCTCTGGCAGTCTCTATGGGGGTGCCACAGGGTTCAATTCTCGGGCCGACTCTTTTCTCTGTATATATCAATGATGTTGCCCTTGCTGCGGGCGATTCCCTGATCCACCTCTACGCAGACGACACCATTCTGTATACTTCCGGCCCGTCCTTGGACACTGTGCTATCTAACCTCCAGACGAGCTTCAATGCCATACAACACTCCTTCCGTGGCCTCCAACTGCTCTTAAACGCTAGTAAAACCAAATGCATGCTTTTCAGCCGATCGCTGCCTGCACCGGCACTCCCAACTAGCATCACCACCCTGGATGGTTCCGACCTAGAATATGTGGACATCTATAAGTACCTAGGTGTCTGGCTAGACTGTAAACTCTCCTTCCAGACTCATATCAAACATCTCCAATCTAAAATCAAATCTAGAGTCGGCTTTGTATTTCGCAACAAAGCCTCCTTCACTCACGCAGCCAAACTTACCCTAGTAAAACTGACTATCCTACCGATCCTCGACTTCGGCGATGTCATCTACAAAATAGCTTCCAATACTCTACTCAGCAAACTGGATGCAGTTTATCACAGTGCCATCCGTTTTGTTACTAAAGCACCTTATACCACCCACCACTGCGACCTGTATGCTCTAGTCGGCTGTCCCTCGCTACATATTCATCGCCAGATCCACTGGCTCCAGGTCATCTACAAGTCCATGCTAGGTAAAGCTCCGCCTTATCTCAGTTCACTGGTCACGATGGCAACACCCACCCGTAGCACACGCTCCAGCATGTGTATCTCACTGATCATCCCTAAAGCCAACAGCTCATTTGGCCGCCTTTCGTTCCAGTTCTCTGCTGCCTGTGACTGGAACGAATTGCAAAAATCGATGAAGTTGGAGACTTTTATCTCCCTCACCAACTTCAAACATTTGCTATCTGAGCAGCTAACCGATCGCTGCAGCTGTACATAGTCTATCGGTAAATAGCCCACCCAATTTTACCTAGCTCATCCCCATACTGTTTATATTTATTTACTTTTCTGCTCTTTTGCACACCAATATCTCTACCTGTACATGACCATCTGATCATTTATCACTCCAGTGTTAATCTGCAAAATTGTATTTATTCGCTTACCTCCTCATGCCTTTTGCACACAATGTATATAGACTCTCTTTTTTTTCTACTGTGTTATTGACCTGTTAATTGTTTACTCCATGTGTAACTCTGTGTTGTCTGTTCACACTGCTACGCTTTATCTTGGCCAGGTCGCAGTTGCAAATGAGAACTTGTTCTCAACTAGCCTACCTGGTTAAATAAAGGTGCAATAAAATAAAATAATTATTATGTTACAGAGATCCTGGGCAGATATTATTATGTTACAGAGATCCTGGGCAGATATTATTATTATTATTATGTTACAGAGATCCTGGGAAGATATTATTATGTTACAGAGATCCTGGGCAGATATTATTATTATTTTTATGTTCCAGAGATCCTGGACTGACATTAGCCTTAATCTTTGTGGGTAATAAAAGTGGCAGCAGCTAGTAAAGGTGATGTAGGCAGTATGCATCGTGGGTAGTGCCACTCTGGGCAGTTACAGAGACGCAATTCCAGGCAGCTAAAAGCGCTGTAAGCAGCAGCAAAAATGCCATGCCTGCCATGCCCGCGGCCCACCTAAAAATCCCCTTGGGCAGCTAAATAACACACACAAACACACACGCTCACTCAGACTCACACACACACGAATGCACATCAACACACCCACATCTCTAATGATCAGTCCCTGCCAACCAAGCAAAAATACAACCACAAAAACAAAGAAATACACACTGTGTGTGTGTGTGTGTGTGTGTGTGCTTGTGTATTTGTGCACGTATATGTGTGAGTCTGAGTGAGTTTGTGTGGGTGTGCATGTGTGTGTGTGTATATGTGTGTTTAGAGTTAAAGATAACTATTGCCTGCCTACTTTAAACTGCACTTTAATTAGAAAATCTCCAGGGAATTTGTTAAATCACAAACAAATCTCTATAGATCAGTTCTCTCCAAACCATGCCAGGCAGAAAGTGCTTACTGTGCATTCTGGCCTACACTAATCATTTGTCCCAAATAGCATTCTATTCCCAATGTAGTGAACAACTTTCACCAGAAACAATAGGGCACAATATAGGGAATGTTGTGCCATTTTGGATGCACACTTAATGTTACTTGGAGTGTACTTTGTTTATCTATACAGGTACAGTATGTAGCCTGGCCAACTGAGTCTTAGTGTGTGTTTTAAGCGGTAGGCTGTGTGTGTGTGTGTGTGTGTGTGTGTGTGTGTGTGTGTGTGTGTGTGTGTGTGTGTGTGTGTGTCAGCCATTCATTTTTGGGGCCCAGTGTTCAGTGTGAGGGAACAGGTGTGATCATTTGTTTGAGAGAACTGTGCTTTTATCAATCTCTTCTAACCATCAGGGGCACAGATGTTGAATTTTATGTTCCTTTTGACAGCGTAGAAGGCCCTTCTTGCCTTGTCTCTCAGATCGTTCACAGCTTTGTGGAAGTTACCTATGACGCTGATGTTTAGGCCGAGGTACGTGTCGTTTTTTGTGTGCTCTAGGGAAACGGTGTCTAGATGGAATTTTGGAACAACATTATTATTATTTTTTGTTTGGTGGATCAGCTAAATATTGCGGAAATAATATTGGTTCCATCAATGTAATTGTCTGCATCATTTCCAATCCCCCATATATTTTGGGGGTAAATATATATATATCCATACACACATGCATACATATACACATATATACATACACATACCTATATAGACATACATACTTTTTAAAAGAATATACCTTTATTATTATTCTCCGCAAACCCTTCCGCCGATCCCCCAATTGGAGTAAACTAATAAACACTTCTGCTTTTACCTTCAATTTATACATCATATACACATTTTACATTCACAGTCTATTTTCCAATAGTTATTTTTTGTTTGTTTTTAGTCCTTCCTCTATTTCTGATGTCCATCCAGTTTGATTTCTATTTGTAACTGTGCTATTTCACAAAAGTTCTGAACATATATACATTTTACAGACCTTGTATGTTTTCCATGTTTTATCTTGTTATTAGTCCCACCCTTCAGCTCCATTCAACCTCTCCCATTTATCTCTCAACATCAGCCATTTTGGATTTCTATTTGCCATATATTGTTCAACTGTGCTGTGATGCTTCACAAACGGATTGAACCTTTCTATTCTCATAGCTTCTACAGATTGTAAATTAAAAATAAACGTTTTTGCTAAAATAATTATTATATTATTGATTGATTGACTATGGCTTTTCAAATCACCCAGTATTGCTGTCTGCAGCGTTAGTTCTAGGCAAAGGTTGCAATTCTTCAGCCATTCCTGGAACTGTGACCAAAAACACCATTATTTGTGTCTTACTGAGATAGACTGGCAGGGCCAAGGTCTGACAGAATCTGGGCAGAAGATCTAGGTGCTGATGTAGGCCCTCTCTGCTGTAGGCCCTCTCTCTCTATCTCTCTCTTTCCTACCTGAGTAGTGGTCCGGTGCCGTTCTTGGTGGTCCCCCCTACAATCAGCTCTTCCTGCCAGTGCATGTACTTCCTGGAGAGGCCATGGCAGCCGCCAGTCAGGATGCGAGCCAAGTCAAAGGGCTACAACACAACAACATATTCAATGGGTCTGTGTCTGTATGGGTGTGTGCATGCATGTGTACAAACAGCATATACATGGATGTGTGTGCGCATGTGTGTGTGTGTTTCTGCATCATGCGTGTGTGTGTGTACCTTGGTGGTGTTCTTGTTGGGGGCAGTGAGGGGACAGTCGGGGTCTTGGGGGTTGAGACAGGGCCGGTCCATGTAGCCATGTCCCACGTCAGCCTTCTCCAGCATCACCTCCCAGCTGTCTACCTGGACCTTCAGAGCCCGAAGCCCTGTCAGGAACTCCTTGGGGTCAAAGTTGGTCCACTGCAGAGGGTGTGATATGCCACTAGGAGTGGTGGGTAGACACAACTCCAAATCACAGAAATCCACAATCTCCAACATCAAACCAACACTCCAGAAACAAAAACTCCAGAACTCAACACTCCAGAACTCAACACTCCAGAACCCAGCACTCCAGGGAGCAACATTTGTAAATCGTAGTTTCCAGAGCTATAGGCAGTGATGTGATCTGTGTGCTGGATTTGGTGTGTGATGCGATGTGTAAAATGTGTGATGTGGATAATGCATGATGTTTATAATGTGTGATGTGTATAATATGTGATGTGCACAATGTGTGATGTGGATAATGTATGATGTGTATAATGTATGATGTTTATAAAGTGTGAAGTGTATAATGTTTGATGTGTATAATGTGTGATGTGTATAATGTATGATGTGTATAATGTGTGATGTGCATAATGAACGATGTGGATAATGTAGGGTGTGTATAATGTATGATGTATATAATGTGTGATGTGTATAATGTGTGATGAAATGTGTATAATGTATGATGTGTACAGCATATGATGTGCATAATGTGTGATGTGATGTGTATACTGTATGATGTGTAGAATGTATGATGTGTAGAATGTGTGGTGTGTCAAATGTGTGGTGTGTATAATGTGTGATGTGTAGAATGTGTGGTGTGATGTGTATACAGTAGGATATGTAGAATGTATGGTGTGTAGAATGTGTGGTGTGTATAATGCGTGATGTGATGTGTACAAAGTATGTTATGTAGAATGTATGATGTGTATAATGTGTGATGTGTATAATGAGTGATGTGTATAATGTATGATGTGTATAATGTGTGATGTGATGTGTATAAAGTATGATATGTAGAATGTATGATGTGTATAATGTATGATGTGTATAATGTGTGATGTGTATAATGTGTGATGTGTATAATGTATGATGTGTATAATGAGTGATGTGTGTAATGAGTGATGTGTATAATGAGTGAGGTGTATAATGAGTGATATGTATAGTGTGATATGTAAAATGTATGATGTGTATCATGTGTTATGTGTATAATGAGTGATGTGTATAATGAGTGATGTTTATAATGAGTAATGTGTATAATGTGTGATATTTATAATGAGTGATGTGTGTAATGAGTGATGTGTATAATGAGTGATGTGTATAATGAGTGATGTGTATAATGAGTGATGTTTATAATGAGCGATGTGTGTAATGAGTGATGTGTATAATGAGTGATGTGTATAATGAGTGATGTTTATAATGAGTGATGTGTATAATGAGTGATGTGTATAATGAGTGATGTGTAATGTGTGATGTGTATAATGAGTGATGTGTAGAATATGTGGTGTGATGTGTATAAAGTATGATATGTAGAATGTATGGTGTGTATAATGTATGATGTGTATAATGTGTGATGTGTATAAAGTATGATATGTAGAATGTATGATGTGTATAATGTATGATGTGTATAATGATGTGTATAATGAGTGATGTGTATAATGTGCGATGTGTATAATGTATGATGTGTATAATGGGTGATGTGTATAATGAGTGATGTGTATAAAGTATGATATGTAGAATGTATGATGTGTATAATGTATGATGTGTATAATGTGTGATGTGTATAATGTGTGATGTGTATAATGTGTGATGTGATGTGTAAAATGTATGATGTGTATCATGTGTCATGTGTATAATGAGTGATGTGTATAATGAGTGATGTGTATAATGAGTGATGTGTGTAATGAGTGATGTGTATAATAGTGATGTGTATAATGTATGATGTATGATGTGTATAATGTATGATATGAATAATGAGTGATGTGTATAATGAGTGATGTGTATAATGTATGATGTGTATAATGTGTGATGTGATGTGTATAAAGTATGATATGTAGAATGTAGGATGGGTATAATGTATTATGTGTATAATGTGTGATGTGTATAATGTGTGATGTGATGTGTATAATGTATGATGTGTATAATGTACCATATGAATAATGAGTGATGTGTATAATGTGTGATATGTATAATGTGTATAATGCATGATATGTATAATGTGTATAATGTGTGATATGTATAATGTATGATGTGTATAATGTGTGATGTGTATAATGTGTGATGTGTATAATGTGTTATGTGTATAATGTGTGATGTGTATAATGTATGATGTGTATAATGTGTGATGTGTATAATGAGTGATGTGTATAAAGTATGATATGTAGAATGTATGATGTGTATAATGTATAATGTGTATAATGTGTAGCGTGTATAATGTGTGATAATAATGTGTGATGTGATGTGTATAATGTATGATGTGTATAATGTATGATATGAATAATGAGTGATATGTATAATGTGTGATATGTATAATGCATGATGTGTATAATGTGTATAATGTATGATATGTATAATGTGTATAACGTATGATGTGTATAATGTGTGATATGTAAAATGTATGATGTGTATCATGTGTTATGTGTATAATGAGTGATGTGTATAATGAGTGATGTTTATAATGAGTAATGTGTGATGTGTATAATGAGTGATGTGTGTAATTAGTGATGTGTATAATGTGTGATGTTTATAATGAGTGATGTGTGTAATGAGTGATGTGTATAATGAGCGATGTGTATAATGAGTGATGTGTGTAATGAGTGATGTTTATAATGAGTGATGTGTATAATGAGTGATGTGTATAATGAGTGATGTGTATAATGAGTGATGTGTGAAATGTGTGATGTGTATAATGAGTGATGTGTGTAATGAGTGATGTGTGTAATAGTGATGTGTGCAATGAGGATGTGTATAATGAGTGATGTGTATAATGAGTGATGTGTATAATGAGTGATGTGTTTAATGAGTGATGTGTATAATGAGTGATGTGTATAATGAGTGATGTGTATAATGAGTGATGTGTATAATGAGTGATGTTTATAATGAGTGATGTGTGTAATGTGTGATGTGTATAATGAGTGATGTGTGTAATGAGTGATGTGTATAATGAGTGATGTGTATAATGAGTGATGTGTATAATGAGTGATGTGTGTAATGTGTGATGTTTATAATGAGTGATGTTTATAATGAGTAATGTGTCATGTGTATAATGAGTGATGTGTGTAATTAGTGATGTGTATAATGAGTGATGTGTATAATGTATGATATGAATAATGAGTGATGTGTATAATGTGTGATATGTAAAATGCATGATGTGTATGTGTGATATGTATAATGTGTATAATGTATGATATGTATAATGTATGATGTGTATAATGTATGATATGAATAATGAGTGATGTGTATAATGTGTGATATGTATAATGCATGATGTGTATAATGTGTATAATGTATGATATGTATAATGTGTATAATGTATGATGTGTATAATGTGTGATGTGTATAATGAGTGATGTGTATAATGTGCGATGTGTATAATGTATGATGTGTATAATGTGTTATGTGTATAATGAGTAATGTGTGATGTGTATAATGAGTGATGTGTGTAATTAGTGATGTGTATAATGTGTGATGTTTATAATGAGTGATGTTTATAATGAGCGATGTGTGTAATGAGTGATGTGTATAATGAGTGATGTGTATAATGAGTGATGTTTATAATGAGTGATGTGTATAATGAGTGATGTGTATAATGAGTGATGTGTAATGTGTGATGTGTATAATGAGTGATGTGTAGAATATGTGGTGTGATGTGTATAAAGTATGATATGTAGAATGTATGGTGTGTATAATGTATGATGTGTATAATGTGTGATGTGTATAAAGTATGATATGTAGAATGTATGATGTGTATAATGTATGATGTGTATAATGTGTGATGTGTATAATGAGTGATGTGTATAATGTGCGATGTGTATAATGTATGATGTGTATAATGGGTGATGTGTATAATGAGTGATGTGTATAAAGTATGATATGTAGAATGTATGATGTGTATAATGTATGATGTGTATAATGTGTGATGTGTATAATGTGTGATGTGTATAATGTGTGATGTGATGTGTAAAATGTATGATGTGTATCATGTGTCATGTGTATAAAGTGATGTGTATAATGAGTGATGTGTATAATGAGTGATGTGTGTAATGAGTGATGTGTATAATAGTGATGTGTATAATGTATGATGTATGATGTGTATAATGTATGATATGAATAATGAGTGATGTGTATAATGAGTGATGTGTATAATGTATGATGTGTATAATGTGTGATGTGATGTGTATAAAGTATGATATGTAGAATGTAGGATGGGTATAATGTATTATGTGTATAATGTGTGATGTGTATAATGTGTGATGTGATGTGTATAATGTATGATGTGTATAATGTACCATATGAATAATGAGTGATGTGTATAATGTGTGATATGTATAATGTGTATAATGCATGATATGTATAATGTGTATAATGTGTGATATGTATAATGTATGATGTGTATAATGTGTGATGTGTATAATGTGTGATGTGTATAATGTGTTATGTGTATAATGTGTGATGTGTATAATGTATGATGTGTATAATGTGTGATGTGTATAATGAGTGATGTGTATAAAGTATGATATGTAGAATGTATGATGTGTATAATGTATAATGTGTATAATGTGTGACGTGTATAATGTGTGATTTGTATAATGTGTGATGTGATGTGTATAATGTATGATGTGTATAATGTATGATATGAATAATGAGTGATATGTATAATGTGTGATATGTATAATGCATGATGTGTATAATGTGTATAATGTATGATATGTATAATGTGTATAACGTATGATGTGTATAATGTGTGATATGTAAAATGTATGATGTGTATCATGTGTTATGTGTATAATGAGTGATGTGTATAATGAGTGATGTTTATAATGAGTAATGTGTGATGTGTATAATGAGTGATGTGTGTAATTAGTGATGTGTATAATGTGTGATGTTTATAATGAGTGATGTGTGTAATGAGTGATGTGTATAATGATGATGTGTATAATAGTGATGTGTGTAATGAGTGATGTTTATAATGAGTGATGTGTATAATGAGTGATGTGTATAATGAGTGATGTGTATAATGAGTGATGTGTGAAATGTGTGATGTGTATAATGAGTGATGTGTGTAATGAGTGATGTGTGTAATGAGTGATGTGTGCAATGAGGGATGTGTATAATGAGTGATGTGTATAATGAGTGATGTGTATAATGAGTGATGTGTTTAATGAGTGATGTGTATAATGAGTGATGTGTATAATGAGTGATGTGTATAATGAGTGATGTGTATAATGAGTGATGTTTATAATGAGTGATGTGTGTAATGTGTGATGTTTATAATGAGTGATGTGTGTAATGAGTGATGTTTATAATGAGTAATGTGTGATGTGTATAATGAGTGATGTGTGTAATGAGTGATGTGTATAATGAGTGATGTGTATAATGAGTGATGTGTATAATGAGTGATGTTTATAATGAGTGATGTGTGTAATGTGTGATGTTTATAATGAGTGATGTTTATAATGAGTAATGTGTCATGTGTATAATGAGTGATGTGTGTAATTAGTGATGTGTATAATGAGTGATGTGTATAATGTATGATATGAATAATGAGTGATGTGTATAATGTGTGATATGTAAAATGCATGATGTGTATGTGTGATATGTATAATGTGTATAATGTATGATATGTATAATGTATGATGTGTATAATGTATGATATGAATAATGAGTGATGTGTATAATGTGTGATATGTATAATGCATGATGTGTATAATGTGTATAATGTATGATATGTATAATGTGTATAATGTATGATGTGTATAATGTGTGATGTGTATAATGAGTGATGTGTATAATGTGCGATGTGTATAATGTATGATGTGTATAATGTGTTATGTGTATAATGAGTAATGTGTGATGTGTATAATGAGTGATGTGTGTAATTAGTGATGTGTATAATGTGTGATGTTTATAATGAGTGATGTGTGTAATGAGTGATGTGTGTAATGAGTGATGTGTGCAATGAGTGATGTGTATAATGAGTGATGTGTATAATGAGTGATGTGTATAATGAGTGATGTGTGTAATTAGTGATGTGTATAATGTGTGATGTTTATAATGAGTGATGTGTGTAATGAGTGATGTGTGTAATGAGTGATGTTTATAATGAGTGATGTGTATAATGAGTGATGTGTATAATGAGTGATGTGTATAATGAGTGATGTGTGAAATGTGTGATGTGTATAATGAGTGATGTGTGTAATGAGTGATGTGTGTAATGAGTGATGTGTGCAATGAGTGATGTGTGCAATGAGTGATGTGTATAATGAGTGATGTGTATAATGAGTGATGTGCATAATGAGTGGTGTTTATAATGAGTGATGTGTGTAATGAGTGATGTGTGTAATGAGTGATGTGTATAATGAGTGATGTGTATAACGAGTGATGTTTATAATGAGTGATGTGTATAATGAGTGATGTGTATAATGAGTGATGTGTATAATGAGTGATGTGTAGAATATGTGGTGTGATGTGTATAAAGTATGATATGTAGAATGTATGGTGTGTATAATGTGTGATGTGTATAATGTGTGATGTGTATAAAGTATGATATGTAGAATGCATGATGTGTATAATGTATGATGTGTATAATGTGTGATGTGTATAATGTATGATGTGTATAATGTGTGATGTGTATAATGAGTGATGTGTATAATGTGCGATGTGTATAATGTATGATGTGTATAATGTGTGAGGTGTATAAAGTATGATATGTAGAATGTATGATGTGTATAATGTATGATGTGTATAATGTGTGATGTGTATAATGTGTGATGTGTATAATGTGTGATGTGTATAATGTGTGATATGTATAATGTATGATATGTATAATGTGTATAATGTATGATGTGTATAATGTGTGATATGTAAAATGTATGATGTGTATCATGTGTCATGTGTATAATGAGTGATGTGTATAATGAGTGATGTGTATAATGAGTGATGTGTGTAATGAGTGATGTGTATAATAGTGATGTGTATAATGTATAATGTATGATGTGTATAATGTATGATATGAATAATGAGTGATGTGTATAATGAGTGATGTGTATAATGTATGATGTGTATAATGTGTGATGTGATGTGTATAAAGTATGATATGTAGAATGTAGGATGTGTATAATGTATTATGTGTATAATGTGTGATGTGTATAATGTGTGATGTGATGTGTATAATGTATGATGTGTATAATGTACGATATGAATAATGAGTGATGTGTATAATGTGTGATATGTATAATGTGTATAATGCATGATATGTATAATGTGTATAATGTGTGATATGTAAAATGTATGATGTGTATCATGTGTTATGTGTATAATGAGTGATGTGTATAATGTATGATGTGTATAATGTGTGATGTGTATAATGAGTGATGTGTATAAAGTATGATATGTAGAATGTATGATGTCTATAATGTGTGATGTGTATAATGTGTGATGTGTATAATGTGTTATGTGTATAATGTGTGATGTGTATAATGTATGATGTGTATAATGTGTGATGTGTATAATGAGTGATGTGTATAAAGTATGATATGTAGAATGTATGATGTGTATAATGTATAATGTGTATAATGTGTGATGTGTATAATGTGTGATGTGTATAATGTGTGATGTGATGTGTATAATGTATGATGTGTATAATGTATGATATGAATAATGAGTGATGTGTATAATGTGTGATATGTATAATGCATGATGTGTATAATGTGTATAATGTATGATATGTATAATGTGTATAATGTATGATGTGTATAATGTGTGATATGTAAAATGTATGATGTGTATCATGTGTTATGTGTATAATGAGTGATGTGTATAATGAGTGATGTTTATAATGAGTAATGTGTGATGTGTATAATGAGTGATGTGTGTAATTAGTGATGTGTATAATGTGTGATGTGTATAATGAGTGATGTGTGTAATGAGTGATGTTTATAATGAGTGATGTGTATGAGTGATGTGTATAATGAGTGATGTGTGTAATGAGTGATGTGTATAATGAGTGATGTGTGTAATTAGTGATGTGTATAATGAGTGATGTGTATAATGAGTGATGTGTATAATGAGTGATGTGTATAATGAGTGATGTTTATAATGAGTGATGTGTATAATGAGTGATGTGTATAATGAGTGATGTGTATAATGTGTGATGTGTATAATGAGTGATGTGTGAAATGTGTGATGTGTATAATGAGTGATGTGTGTAATGAGTGATGTGTGTAATGAGTGATGTGTGCAATGAGGGATGTGTATAATGAGTGATGTGTATAATGAGTGATGTGTATAATGAGTGATGTGTTTAATGAGTGATGTGTATAATGCGTGATGTGTATAATGAGTGATTGATGTGTGAAATGTGTGATGTGTATAATGAGTGATGTGTGTAATGAGTGATGTGTGTAATGAGTGATGTGTGCAATGAGGGATGTGTATAATGAGTGATGTGTATAATGAGTGATGTGTATAATGAGTGATGTGTTTAATGAGTGATGTGTATAATGAGTGATGTGTATAATGAGTGATGTGTATAATGAGTGATGTTTATAATGATTGATGTGTGTAATGTGTGATGTTTATAATGAGTGATGTGTGTAATGAGTGATGTTTATAATGAGTAATGTGTGATGTGTATAATGAGTGATGTGTGTAATGAGTGATGTGTATAATGAGTGGTGTGTATAATGAGTGATGTTTATAATGAGTGATGTGTATAATGAGTGATGTGTATAATGAGTGATGTTTATAATGAGTGATGTGTGTAATGTGTGATATTTATAATGAGTGATGTGTATAATGAGTGATGTTTATAATGAGTAATGTGTGATGTGTATAATGAGTGATGTGTGTAATTAGTGATGTGTATAATGAGTGATGTGTATAATGTATGATATGAATAATGAGTGATGTGTATAATGTGTGATATGTAAAATGCATGATGTGTATGTGTGATATGTATAATGTGTATAATGTATGATATGTATAATGTATGATGTGTATAATGTATGATATGAATAATGAGTGATGTGTATAATGTGTGATATGTATAATGCATGATGTGTATAATGTGTATAATGTATGATATGTATAATGTGTATAATGTATGATGTGTATAATGAGTGATGTGTATAATGAGTGATGTGTATAATGAGTGATGTTTATAATGAGTGATGCGTGTAATGAGTGATGTGTATAATGAGTATGTGTATAATGAGTGATGTTTATAATGAGTGATGTGTATAATGAGTGATGTGTATAATGAGTGATGTGTATAATGAGTGATGTGTATAATGAGTGATGTGTGAAATGTGTGATGTGTATAATGTGTGATGTGTATAATGAGTGATGTGTGTAATTAGTGATGTGTATAATGTGTGATGTTTATAATGAGTGATGTGTGTAATGAGTGATGTGTATAATGAGTGATGTGTATAATGAGTGATGTGTGTAATGAGTGATGTTTATAATGAGTGATGTGTATAATGAGTGATGTGTATAATGAGTGATGTGTATAATGAGTGATGTGTGAAATGTGTGATGTGTATAATGAGTGATGTGTGAAATGTGTGATGTGTATAATGAGTGATGTGTGTAATGAGTGATGTGTGTAATGAGTGATGTGTGCAATGAGGGATGTGTATAATGAGTGATGTGTATAATGAGTGATGTGTATAATGAGTGATGTGTTTAATGAGTGATGTGTATAATGAGTGATGTGTATAATGAGTGATGTGTATAATGAGTGATGTTTATAATGAGTGATGTGTGTAATGTGTGATGTTTATAATGAGTGATGTGTATAATGAGTGATGTTTATAATGAGTAATATGTGATGTTTATAATGAGTGATGTGTGTAATAAGTGATGTGTATAATGAGTGATGTGTATAATGTATGATATGAATAATGAGTGATGTGTATAATGTGTGATATGTAAAATGCATGATGTGTATGTGTGATATGTATAATGTGTATAATGTATGATATGTATAATGTATGATGTGTATAATGTATGATATGAATAATGAGTGATGTGTATAATGTGTGATATGTATAATGCATGATGTGTATAATGTGTATAATGTGTAAAATGTATGATGTGTATCATGTGTTATGTGTATAATGAGTGATGTGTATAATGAGTGATGTTTATAATGAGTAATGTGTGATGTGTATAATGAGTGATGTGTGTAATTAGTGATGTGTATAATGTGTGATGTTTATAATGAGTGATGTGTGTAATGAGTGATGTGTATAATGAGTGATGTGTATAATGAGTGATGTGTATAATGAGTGATGTGTATAATAGTGATGTGTGAAATGTGTGATGTGTATAATGTGTGATGTGTATAATGAGTGATGTGTGTAATTAGTGATGTGTATAATGTGTGATGTTTATAATGAGTGATGTGTGTAATGAGTGATGTGTATAATGAGTGATGTGTATAATGAGTGATGTGTGTAATGAGTGATGTTTATAATGAGTGATGTGTATAATGAGTGATGTGTATAATGAGTGATGTGTATAATGAGTGATGTGTGAAATGTGTGATGTGTATAATGAGTGATGTGTGAAATGTGTGATGTGTGTAATGAGTGATGTGTGTAATGAGTGATGTGTGCAATGAGGGATGTGTATAATGAGTGATGTGTATAATGAGTGATGTGTATAATAGTGATGTGTTTAATAGTGATGTGTATAATGAGTGATGTGTATAGTAGTGATGTGTATAATGAGTGATGTTTATAATGAGTGATGTGTGTAATGTGTGATGTTTATAATGAGTGATGTGTATAATGAGTGATGTTTATAATGAGTAATGTGTGATGTTTATAATGAGTGATGTGTGTAATAAGTGATGTGTATAATGAGTGATGTGTATAATGTATGATATGAATAATGAGTGATGTGTATAATGTGTGATATGTAAAATGCATGATGTGTATGTGTGATATGTATAATGTGTATAATGTATGATATGTATAATGTATGATGTGTATAATGTATGATATGAATAATGAGGGATGTGTATAATGTATGATATGTATAATGTGTATAATGTATGATATGTATAATGTGTGATATGTAAAATGTATGATGTGTATCATGTGTTATGTGTATAATGAGTGATGTGTATAATGAGTGATGTTTATAATGAGTAATGTGTGATGTGCATAATGAGTGATGTGTGTAATTAGTGATGTGTATAATGAGTGATGTGTATAATGAGTGATGTTTATAATGAGTGATGTGTGTAATGAGTGGTGTGTATAATGAGTGATGTGTATAATGAGTGATGTGTATAATGAGTGATGTGTATAATGAGTGATATGTAAAATGTGTGATGTGTATAATGAGTGATGTGTGTAATGAGTGATGTGTGCAATGAGTGATGTGTATAATGAGTGATGTGTATAATGAGTGATGTGTATAATGAGTGATGTGTATAATGAGTGATGTGTATAATGAGTGATGTGTATAATGAGTGATGTGTATAATGAGTGATGTGTATAATGAGTGATGTGTATAATGAGTGATGTGTGAAATGTGTGATGTGTATAATGAGTGATGTGTGTAATGAGTGATGTGTGCAATGAGGGATGTGTATAATGAGTGATGTGTATAATGAGTGATGTGTATAATGAGTGATGTGTATAATGAGTGATGTTTATAATGAGTGATGTGTATAATGAGTGATGTGTATAATGAGTATGTGTATAATGAGTGATGTTTATAATGAGTGATGTGTATAATGTGTGATATGTAAAATGCATGATGTGTATGTGTGATATGTATAATGTGTATAATGTATGATATGTATAATGTATGATGTGTATAATGTATGATATGAATAATGAGTGATGTGTATAATGTGTGATATGTATAATGCATGATGTGTATAATGTGTATAATGTGTAAAATGTATGATGTGTATCATGTGTTATGTGTATAATGAGTGATGTGTGTAATTAGTGATGTGTATAATGTGTGATGTGTATAATGAGTGATGTGTGTAATGAGTGATGTTTATAATGAGTGATGTGTATGAGTGATGTGTATAATGAGTGATGTGTATAATGAGTGATGTGTGAAATGTGTGATGTGTATAATGAGTGATGTGTGAAATGTGTGATGTGTGTAATGAGTGATGTGTGTAATGAGTGATGTGTGCAATGAGGGATGTGTATAATGAGTGATGTGTATAATGAGTGATGTGTATAATGAGTGATGTGTTTAATGAGTGATGTGTATAATGAGTGATGTGTATAATGAGTGATGTGTATAATGAGTGATGTTTATAATGAGTGATGTGTGTAATGTGTGATGTTTATAATGAGTGATGTGTATAATGAGTGATGTTTATAATGAGTAATGTGTGATGTTTATAATGAGTGATGTGTGTAATAAGTGATGTGTATAATGAGTGATGTGTATAATGTATGATATGAATAATGAGTGATGTGTATAATGTGTGATATGTAAAATGCATGATGTGTATGTGTGATATGTATAATGTGTATAATGTATGATATGTATAATGTATGATGTGTATAATGTATGATATGAATAATGAGTGATGTGTATAATGTGTGATATGTATAATGCATGATGTGTATAATGTGTATAATGTATGATATGTATAATGTGTAAAATGTATGATGTGTATCATGTGTTATGTGTATAATGAGTGATGTGTGAAATGTGTGATGTGTATAATGAGTGATGTGTGTAATGAGTGATGTGTGCAATGAGTGATGTGTATAATGAGTGATGTGTATAATGAGTGATGTGTATAATGAGTGATGTGTATAATGAGTGATGTTTATAATGAGTGATGTGTGTAATGAGTGATGTGTATAATGAGTGATGTGTATAATGAGTGATGTGTGAAATGTGTGATGTGTATAATGAGTGATGTGTGTAATGAGTGATGTGTGCAATGAGTGATGTGTATAATGAGTGATGTGTATAATGAGTGATGTTTATAATGAGTGATGTGTGTAATGAGTGATGTGTATAATGAGTGATGTGTATAATGAGTGATGTGTATAATGAGTGATGTGTATAATGAGTGATGTGTATAATGAGTGATGTGTAATGTGTGATGTGTATAATGAGTGATGTGTGTAATTAGTGATGTGTATAATGTGTGATGTGTATAATGAGTGATGTGTGTAATGAGTGATGTGTATAATGAGTGATGTGTATAATGAGTGATGTTTATAATGAGTGATGTGTGTAATGAGTGATGTGTATAATGAGTATGTGTATAATGAGTGATGTTTATAATGAGTGATGTGTATAATGTGTGATATGTAAAATGCATGATGTGTATGTATGATATGTATAATGTGTATAATGTATGATATGTATAATGTATGATGTGTATAATGTATGATATGAATAATGAGTGATGTGTATAATGTGTGATATGTATAATGCATGATGTGTATAATGTGTATAATGTGTAAAATGTATGATGTGTATCATGTGTTATGTGTATAATGAGTGATGTGTATAATGAGTGATGTTTATAATGAGTAATGTGTGATGTGTATAATGAGTGATGTGTGTAATTAGTGATGTGTATAATGTGTGATGTTTATAATGAGTGATGTGTGTAATGAGTGATGTGTATAATGAGTGATGTGTATAATGAGTGATGTGTATAATGAGTGATGTGTATAATGAGTGATGTGTGAAATGTGTGATGTGTATAATGTGTGATGTGTATAATGAGTGATGTGTGTAATTAGTGATGTGTATAATGTGTGATGTTTATAATGAGTGATGTGTGTAATGAGTGATGTGTATAATGAGTGATGTGTATAATGAGTGATGTGTGTAATGAGTGATGTTTATAATGAGTGATGTGTATAATGAGTGATGTGTATAATGAGTGATGTGTATAATGAGTGATGTGTGAAATGTGTGATGTGTATAATGAGTGATGTGTGAAATGTGTGATGTGTGTAATGAGTGATGTGTGTAATGATGATGTGTGCAATGATGGGATGTGTATAATGAGTGATGTGTATAATGAGTGATGTGTATAATGAGTGATGTGTTTAATGAGTGATGTGTATAATGAGTGATGTGTATAGTGAGTGATGTGTATAATGAGTGATGTTTATAATGAGTGATGTGTGTAATGTGTGATGTTTATAATGAGTGATGTGTATAATGAGTGATGTTTATAATGAGTAATGTGTGATGTTTATAATGAGTGATGTGTGTAATAAGTGATGTATATAATGAGTGATGTGTATAATGTATGATATGAATAATGAGTGATGTGTATAATGTGTGATATGTAAAATGCATGATGTGTATGTGTGATATGTATAATGTGTATAATGTATGATATGTATAATGTATGATGTGTATAATGTATGATATGAATAATGAGTGATGTGTATAATGTGTGATATGTATAATGCATGATGTGTATAATGTGTATAATGTATGATGTGTATAATGTATGATGTGTATAATGTGTTATCTGTATAATGAGTGATGTGTATAATGAGTGATGTTTATAATGAGTAATGTGTGATGTGTATAATGAGTGATGTGTGTAATTAGTGATGTGTATAATGTGTGATGTTTATAATGAGTGATGTGTGTAATGAGTGATGTGTATAATGAGTGATGTGTGTAATGAGTGATGTGCATAATGAGTGATGTGTATAATGAGTGATGTGTATAATGAGTGATGTGTATAATGAGTGATGTGTGAAATGTGTGATGTGTATAATGAGTGATGTGTGTAATGAGTGATGTGTGCAATGAGTGATGTGTATAATGAGTGATGTGTATAATGAGTGATGTGTATAATGAGTGATGTGTATAATGAGTGATGTTTATAATGAGTGATGTGTGTAATGAGTGATGTGTATAATGAGTATGTGTATAATGAGTGATGTTTATAATGAGTGATGTGTATAATGAGTGATGTGTATAATGAGTGATGTGTAATGTGTGATGTGTATAATGAGTGATGTGTAGAATATGTGGTGTGATGTGTATAAAGTATGATATGTAGAATGTATGATGTGTATAATGTATGATGTGTATAATGTGTGATGTGTATAATGTATGATGTGTATAATGAGTGATGTGTATAATGTGCGATGTGTATAATGTATGATGTGTATAATGTGTTATGTGTATAATGAGTGATGTGTATAATGAGTGATGTTTATAATGAGTAATGTGTGATGTGTATAATGAGTGATGTGTGTAATTAGTGATGTGTATAATGTGTGATGTTTATAATGAGTGATGTGTGTAATGAGTGATGTGTATAATGAGTGATGTGTATAATGAGTGATGTGTGTAATGAGTGATGTTTATAATGAGTGATGTGTATAATGAGTGATGTGCATAATGAGTGATGTGTATAATGAGTGATGTGTATAATGAGTGATGTGTATAATGAGTGATGTGTGAAATGTGTGATGTGTATAATGAGTGATGTGTGTAATGAGTGATGTGTGCAATGAGGGATGTGTATAATGAGTGATGTGTATAATGAGTGATGTGTATAATGAGTGATGTGTTTAATGAGTGATGTGTATAATGAGTGATGTGTATAATGAGTGATGTGTATAATGAGTGATGTTTATAATGAGTGATGTGTGTAATGTGTGATGTTTATAATGAGTGATGTGTGTAATGAGTGATGTTTATAATGAGTAATGTGTGATGTGTATAATGAGTGATGTGTGTAATGAGTGATGTGTATAATGAGTGGTGTGTATAATGAGTGATGTTTATAATGAGTGATGTGTATAATGAGTGATGTGTATAATGAGTGATGTTTATAATGAGTGATGTGTGTAATGTGTGATGTTTATAATGAGTGATGTGTATAATGAGTGATGTTTATAATGAGTAATGTGTGTGATGTGTATAATGAGTGATGTGTGTAATTAGTGATGTGTATAATGAGTGATGTGTATAATGTATGATATGAATAATGAGTGATGTGTATAATGTGTGATATGTAAAATGCATGATGTGTATGTGTGATATGTATAATGTGTATAATGTATGATATGTATAATGTATGATGTGTATAATGTATGATATGAATAATGAGTGATGTGTATAATGTGTGATATGTATAATGTATGATGTGTATAATGTGTGATGTGTATAATGTATGATGTGTATAATGTGTGATGTGTATAATGTGTGATGTGTATAATGTATGATGTGTATAATGTATGATGTGTATAATGTGTTATCTGTATAATGAGTGATGTGTATAATGAGTGATGTTTATAATGAGTAATGTGTGATGTGTATAATGAGTGATGTGTGTAATTAGTGATGTGTATAATGTGTGATGTTTATAATGAGTGATGTGTGTAATGAGTGATGTGTATAATGAGTGATGTGTGTAATGAGTGATGTGTATAATGAGTGATGTGTATAATGAGTGATGTGTATAATGAGTGATGTGTATAATGAGTGATGTGTGAAATGTGTGATGTGTATAATGAGTGATGTGTGTAATGAGTGATGTGTGTAATGAGTGATGTGTGCAATGAGTGATGTGTATAATGAGTGATGTGTATAATGAGTGATGTGTATAATGAGTGATGTGTTTAATGAGTGATGTGTATAATGAGTGATGTGTATAATGAGTGATGTGTATAATGAGTGATGTGTATAATGAGTGATGTGTGAAATGTGTACTCACGGGAGGTAGACCATTCCAGACTGGAGCTTGGCTCCCTCCCAGAAACAGTCCAGCGGAGTGATGATGAGACAGGGGTGGAGCTTTTCAATGATCTGACAGGAGAATGCAGACACCATGTTACCACTGATGCTATAATCAGTACAGTAGAACATCACATTATACTAACATCACATTGTGGTTACATTAAATTATAGTAACATCACATGATAGTAACATCACAACAACAGCAGAAACCACGTGACCACTGACGCTCTACTAATCACATTCTATTCCTCTGTATGAGAGGCAGTGTTTGGTGTAGAAAGAGAGAGACAAACTCAGTTCACTCATGTTTACCTGGTTCACAACATGAGCTTCAGTATCCATTTCTCCTGATTTGTAGCATAAATGTTCCAATTTCCATTGTCTGAAATGGAGGCATTCAATATATCACTTGCACAACAGCTTTGAACAATCTAAAACATAATTTGTTTGAATGTGTGTGTGTGTGTGTGTGTGTGTGTGTGTGTGTGTGTGTGTGTGTGTGTGTGTGTGTGTGTGTGTGTGTGTGTGTGTGTGTGTGTGTGTGTTAGAGTGTCACCTGTTATAGCGGCGAACGTGCACTCAGCTGGTGTGTGTGTATGCGTGCATGTAAGTACAGTGTGTGTTGGTGTGTGTTACCTGTTAAAGAGGTAAACGTGCACTTGGCTGGCACTGATGGCTGAGTCCAGGTGTTGTTGTAGCGCCTCCAAAGTGAGCACGTTAGCGCCCTCCTGGCGCGGTGCCTGAATCATCAGCTGGGGACTGAACATGGACTCCTCGCCCATCTTCAGACGTGTGTATTTCAGCTCCTGATTCACCCTGCCGCCCACTGCACACCAGAGTACAGACACACAGTCAGTATTGTATGTACACACACCAACACATATTACATACACAACTTTCAGAACCTGGTCTGATGTACAAAAACACACAACCTTATATAACAAACTATAAAATCACATTAATGTATACATCAGCCTTCCTGAAAGAACAATAATGCATGTGATGACTTGTCAGCCCCGGTTACCAATATCTTTTCCAATAGCCTTAGAATGTCAGTACAGTGTCATAAAATGCCAGTCTCTACCTCAGTATTTGATCTCTGACTCAGCCTTACAAAGACAAAAAAGGAGGGAGAAAGTCGTTCTTCCATCCCCTTCCTCCCTCACTAGCTAGCATGGTGGGGCTAAAAGCCCTGTACGTGAGCTCCGAGCCCCAACAGCTTCAAAAGCAGCCTTTCAGTACCAGCCATGCCTCTCTACCTCGCAAAGTCCTCCAAACCTGTTAGCCACGGCTTCGCTCTGACATACTGTTACATTTACATAAAGGTACAAGATAACACTATCCATTTTTTGAAGAGTGATTTTTCCCTATAGGATGAGACATCATTGTCTCCAGCTCTGCCTCTGAAGGACAAGTCAGACCAGTAGAACGTAAGCCGTATGCTGCAGGTAGCCGTCCTATCACTCCTGACCAGGGAACATCGGCCATCAATTCCTGTTATTTTCCAGATGATTCCACAAGTTAATCTACTGTGTATGGCCGACATCCATTAGCCCTGCTTAAAGCTCGAACCCCTATGTTGTGAAACAGCCACGTCCGTTTGGGATATTACAACAACAAATAAGTCCCTTCCTCGATCATCACTGCATGCGCTTCATAAAACAGCAGAATATCTACTAGAGCTCGACCAATTCATCCGAATGGACGATTAATTAGGGCCGATTTCAAGTTTTCATAACAATCGGAAATCTGTATTTTTTTTGACGCCGATTTTGCCAATGTTTTTTTTTACAACTTTATTTAACGAGGCATGTCAGTTAAGAACACATTCTTATTTTCAATGATGGCCTAGGAACGGTGGGTTAACTGCCTCGTTCAGGGGCAGAACGACAGATTTTTTCCTTGTCAGCTCAGGGATTCAATCTTGCAACCTTACGGTTAACTAGTCCAACGCTCTAACCACCTGCCTCATGAGGAGCCTGCCTGTTACGCGAATGCAGTAAGAAGCCAAGGTAAGTTGCTAGTTAGAATTAAACTTATCATATAAAAAACAATCAATCAATCATAATAACTAGCTATAAATACACATGGTTGATGATATTACTAGTTTATCTAGCGTGTCCTGCGTTGCATATAGTCGATGCGGTGCGCATTCGCGAAAAAGGACTTTCGTTGCTCCAACGTGTACCTAACCATAAACATCAATGCCTTTCTTAAAATCAATACACAGAAGTATATATTTTTAAACCTGCATATTTACTGTAGCTAAAAGAAAGGTGAGCAGGCAATATTAACCAGGTGAAATTGTCACTTCTCTCGTGTTCATTGCAAGCAGAGTCAAGGGTACATGCAACAGTTTGGGCTGCCTGGCTCATTGCGAACTAATTTGCCAGAATTTTACGTAATTATGACATAACATTGAAGGTTGTGCAATGTTACAGCAATATTTAGACTTAGAGATGCCACCAGTTAGATAAAATACAGAACGGTTCCGTATTTCACTAAAATAATAAACATTTTGTTTTCGAAATGATAGTTTCCAGATTCTACCATTTTCATGACCAAAGGTTCGTATTTCTGTGTGTTATTATGTTATAATTAAGTCTATGACTTGATAGAGCAGTCTGACTGAGCGATGGTAGGCACCAGCAGGCTCGTACGCATTCATTCAAACAGCACTTTTGTGCATTTCGCCAGCAGCTCTTTGCTGTTTATGACTTCAAGCCTATCAACTCCCGAGATTAGGCTGGTGTAAACGATGTGAAATGGCTAGCTAGTTAGCGGGGTGCGAGATAATATAGTTTCAAACGTCACTCGCTCTGGGACTTGGAGTAGTTGTTCCCCTTGCTCTGCATGGGTAACGCTGCTTCGAGGGTGGCTGTTGTCGATGTGAAATACAAATGGTATAGAGATGTTCTGTTCTGTTCTGTGATGTTCTGTGCAGATCTGTTCTGTACTGTGCTGTGCTGAACTGTTCTCTGCTGTGCTATTCTGTGCTGTTCTGTACTGTGCTGTTCTGTGCTATTCTGTGCTGTGGTGTGCTGTTCTGTGCTGTTCTGTGCTGTGGTGTGCTGTGCTGTGGTGGGCTGTGGTGTGCTGTAGTGTGATGGGCTGTGCTGTGCAGTAGTGGGCTGTGCTGTGCTGTGGTGTGTTGACTAGACTAGAGTAGAGTCACAACATAGGGTTCCCATAGCCAGTGAGTCAGTCTCCTCCACAACACAGGGTTCCCCTAGCCAGTCAGTTAGTCTCCTCCACAACATAGGGTTCCCCCAGTCAGTGAGTCAGTCTCCTCCACAACATAGGGATCCCCTAGTCAGTGAGTCAGTCTCCTCAACAACATAGGGTTCCCCAGTCAGTCTGTCAGTCAGTCAGTCTCCTCCAGAACATTGGGTTCCCCAGCCAGTCAGTCTCCTTCACAACATAGGGATCCCCTAGTCAGTGAGTCAGTCTCCTCAACAACATAGGGTTCCCCAGTCAGTCTGTCAGTCAGTCAGTCTCCTCCACAACATTGGGTTCCCCAGCCAGTCAGTCTCCTCCACAACATAGGTTTCCCCAGTCAGTCAGTCTGTCAGTCAGTCAGTCTCCTCCACAACACAGGGTTCCCCCAGTCAATCAGTGAGTCAGTCTCCTCAACAACATAGGGTTCCCCAGTCAGTCAGTGAGTCAGTCTCCTCAACAACATAGGGTTCCCCCAGTCAGTGAGTCAGTCTCCTTCACAACATGGGGTTCCCTCATCAGTCAGCCGTCTCCTCTACAACATAGGGTTCCCCAAGTCAGTGAGTCAGTCTCCTCAGCAACATAGGGTTCCCCAGTCAGTCAGTGAGTCAGTCTCCTCAACAACATAGGGTTCCCCTAGCCAGTCAGTCATCTCCTCAACAACATTGGGTTCCCCAGTCAGTGAGTCAGTCTCCTCCAAAGCATAGGGATCCCCAGTCAGTGAGTCAATCTCTTACACAACACAGGGTTCCCCTAGCCAGTCAATCAGTCTCCTCCACAACATAGGGTTCCCCCAGTCAGTCAGTCGTCTCCTCAACAACATAGGGTTCCCCAATCAGTGAGTCAGTCTCCTCCACAACACAGGGTTCCAATAGCCAGTCAGTCAGTCTCTTCCTCAACATAGGGTTCCCCCAGTCAGTCAGTCTCCTCAAGTACATAGAGTTCCCTCAGTCAGTCAGTCTCCTCCACAGCATTGGGTTCCCACAGTCAATGAGTCAGTCTCCTCCGCAACATTGGATTCCCCCAGTCAGTGAGTCAGTCTCCACAACAACATATGGTTCCCCCAGTCAGTGAGTCAGTCTCCTCAACAACATAGGGTTCCACAGTCAGTCAGTCTCCTCCACAACATAGGGTTCCCTCAGTCAGTCAGTCAGTCAGTCAGTCAATCAATCTCTTCCACAACATAGGGTTCCCCAGTCAGTCAGTCTCCTCCACAACATAGGGTTCCCTCAGCCAGTCAGTCATTCAATCTCTTCCACAACACAGGGTTCCCCAGTCAGTGAGTCAGTCTCCTCCACAACATAGGGTTCCCTCAGCCAGTCAGTCAATCTCTTCCACAACACAGGGTTCCCCAGTCAGTCAGTCTCCTGTCATCTTCACGACAGCCATGCTGCAGTTCACGCTTACTCCACCACTTCTTAATAGATAAACAGCACACATCCACCAATGCCAACGGAACAAGGCAGTGTGTGTGTGTGACTGTGTTCCGAGCCTTCAGTGAGGGCATTCAGTTTGTTGCATAACATTAACCCCTATTCCCCGCTATTCTCAAACCAGGGGGTGGGGAGAGGAGAGAGCATGTAAAAGGGGGAGAGGAGAGAGCAGAACAGAGGGGGAGAGAAGAGAGCATGTAAAAGGGGGAGAGGAGAGAGCAGCACAGAGGGGGGAAGAGGAGAGAGCATGTAAAAGGGGGAGAGGAGAAAGCAGAACAGAGGGGGAAGAGGAGAGAGCATGTAAAAGGGGGAGAGGAGAGAGCAGAACAGAGGGGGGAAGAGGAGAGAGCAGGTAAAAGGGAGGAGAAAAGGAGAGAGCAGAACAGAGGGGGGAAGAGGAGAGAGCATGTAAAAGGGGGAGAGGAGAGAGCAGAACAGAGGGGGAAGAGGAGAGAGCAGGTAAAAGGGAGGAGAAAAGGAGAGAACAGAGGGGGGAAGAGGAGAGAGCAGGTAAAAGGGAGGAGAAAAGGAGAGAACAGAGGGGGGAAGAGGAGAGAGCATGTAAAAGGGGGGGGAGAGGAGAGAGCAGAACAGAGGGGGGAAGAGGAGAGAGCAGGTAAAAGGGAGGAGAAAAGGAGAGAGCAGAACAGAGGGGGAAGAGGAGAGAGCATGTAAAAGGGGAGAGAGAGAGAGAGCAGAACAGAGGGGGAAGAGGAGAGAGCATGTAAAAGGGGGAGAGGAGAGAGCAGAACAGAGGGGGGGAAGAGGAGAGAGCAGGTAAAAGGGAGGAGAAGAGGAGAGAGCAGGTAAAAGTGGGGAGAAGAGGAGAGAGCAGGTAAAAGGTGGGAGGAGAGGCCAGGTAAAAGGAGGGGGAGAGGAGAGAGCAGGTAAAAGGGGGAGAAGAGAAGGTAAAGAGGGGGAAGAGCAGGTAAAAGGGGAGAAGAGGAGAGAGTAGGTAAAAGGGGGGAGCAGGTAGAAGGGGAGTGGAGAGAACAGGTGAAAGGGGAGAAGAGGAGAGAGCAGGTGAAAGGGGGGAAGAGGAGAGAGCGGGTAAAAGGGGGAGAAGTGGAGAGAGCAGGTAAAAGTGGGGAGAAGAGGAGAGAGCAGGTGAAAGTGGGGAGAAGAGGAGAGAGCAGGTAAAGGGGGGAAGAGGAGAGAGCAGGTAAAGTGGGGGAGCAGGTGAAAGGGGGAGAAGAGGAGAGAGTGGGTAAAAGGGGGAGAAGAGGAGAGAGCAGGTAAAAGGGGGAGAAGAGGAGAGAGCAGGTAAAAGGGGGAGAAGAGGAGAGAGTGGGTAAAAGGGGGAGAAGAGGAGAGAGTGGGTAAAAGGGGGAGAAGAGAGAGAGAGTGTGTAAAAGGGGGAGAAGAGGAGAGAGCAGGTAAAAGGGGGTGAGAAGAGGAGAGAGCAGGTAAAAGGGGGGGAGAAGATGAGAGAGCAGGTAAAGGGGAAGAGAAGAGGAGAGAGCGGGTTAAAGGGGGAGAAGAGGAGAGAGCAGGTGAAAGTGGGGAGAAGAGGAGAGAGCAGGTAAAAGGGGGAAGAGGAGAGAGCAGGTAAAGCGGGGGAGCAGGTGAAAGGGGGAGAAGAGGAGAGAGTGGGTAAAAGGGGGAGAAGAGGAGAGAGCAGGTAAAAGGGGGAGAAGAGGAGAGAGCAGGTAAAAGGGGGAGAAGAGGAGAGAGCAGGTAAAAGGGGGAGAAGAGGAGAGAGCAGGTAAAAGGGGGAGAAGAGGAGAGAGCGGGTAAAGGGGAGAAGAGGAGAGAGCGGGTAAAAGGGGAGAAGAGGAGAGAGCAGGTAAAAGGGGGAGAAGAGGAGAGAGCAGGTAAAAGAGGGGAGAAGAGGACAGAGTGGGTAAAAGGGGGAGAAGAGGAGAGAGCGGGTAAAAAGGGGGGAGAAGAGGAGAGAGCAGGTAAAAGGGGGAGAAGAGGGAGAGCGGGTAAAGGGGGAGAAGAGGAGAGAGCAGGTAAAAGGGGGAGAAGAGGAGAGAGCAGGTAAAAGGGGGAGAAGAGGAGAGAGCAGGTAAAAGGGGGGAGAAGAGGAGAGAGCAGGTAAAGGGGGAGAAGAGGAGAGAGCAGGTAAAAGGGGGAGAAGAGGAGAGAGCAGGTAAAAGGGGGGAGAAGAGGAGAGAGCAGGTAAAAGGGGGAGAAGAGGAGAGAAGGGTAAAAGGGGGAGAAGAGGAGAGAGCAGGTAAAAGGGGGAGAAGAGGAGAGAGCAGGTAAAAGGGGGGAGAAGAGGAGAGAGCGGGTAAAAGGGGGAGAAGGGGATTCTAAGGAGCTGGCAACCTCCCCCTCGTAGCTCGGCGGTCTTCTCTCTCTCTCTCTCTCTCTCTCTCTTTCTCTCTCAATACAAAGGGCTTTATTGGCACAGGGAACATATGTTAACATTGCCAAAGCAAGTGAAATAGATAATGAATCAAGTGAAATAAACAATCAAAAATAAACAGTAACAGCAACATTACACTCACAAAATTTCACGCAATAGATATGGGAGTTTATAACAATTATTTGGTGGTCTGTGTTATCTCAGGGAAATATGTGTCTCTAATATTGTCATACGTTTGGCAGGAGGTTAGGAAGTGCAGTTCAGTATCCACCTCATGTTGTGGGCAGTGTGCACATAGCCTGTCTTCTCTTGATTGCCAGGTCTGCCTACGTCAGCCTCTCTCAAAGCTCTCCTTAATTTTGGGTCAGTCACAGTGGTCAAGTATTCTGTCACTGTGTACTCTCTGTTTATGGCCAAATAGCATTCTAGTATGCAATGTTTTTTTGTTAATTCTTTCCAATATTTCCAATAATTATATTTTTGTTGTCTTGTGATTTGGTTGGGTCTAATTGTGTTGTTATCCTGTGGGGTCTGTTTGTGTTTGTGAATGGAGCCCCAAGACCCGCTTGCTAACGGGACTCTTCTCCAGGTTCATCTCTCTGTAGGTGATGGCTTTGTTATGGAAGGTTTGAGAATCACTTCCTTTTAGGTGGTTGTAGAATTTAACAGCTCTTTTCTGGATTTTGATAATTCTGCTCTGCATGCATTTTTGGTGTTTTACGTTGTACACAGAGGATATTTTTCCAGAATTCTGCATGCAGAGTCTCAATTTGGTATTTGTCCCATTTTGTGAATTATTTGTTGGTGAACAGACCAGAGACCTCACAACCATAAAGGGCAATGTGTTCTATAACTGATTCCAGTATTTTTAACCAGATCCTAATTGGGATGTCAAATTTGATGTTTATTTTGATGGTGTAGAAGGCACTTCTTGCCTTCACAGCTTTGTGGAAGTTACCTGTGCAGCTGAAGTTTGGGTTGAGGTATGTATAGTTTTTTGTGTGCTCTAGGGCAATTGTGTCTAGATGGAATTTTTATTTGTGGCCCTGGCAACTGGACCTTTTTGGAACACTATTATTTTTGCCTTACTGAGATTGACTGTTAGGGCCCAGGTCTGAGAATCTGTTTAGACGATCTAGGTGCTGCTGTAGGCCCTTATTGGTTGGGGACAGAAGAACCAGATAATCAGCAAACAGTAGACATTTTGAATTCAGATTCTAGCAGGGTGAGGCCAGGTGCTGCAGACTGTTCTAGTGATCTCGCCAATTCGTTAATATATGTGTTGAAGAGAGTGGGGTTCAAGCTGCATCCCTGTCTCACACCATGGCTCTCTGGAAAGAAATGTGTGTGTTTTTTCCAATTTTAACAGCACACTTGTTGTTTGTGTACATGGATTTTATAATCTGCTATCCATTCATTTCTATAGCAGAACTTCGTACAAAATTGAGTCAAAAGCTTTTTTGAAATCAACAAAGCATGAGAAGATTTTGCCTTTGTTTTGGTTGGTTTGTTTGTCAATTAGGTTGTGCAGGGTGAATACGTGGTCTGTGGTGCGGTAATTTGGTAAAAGCCAATTTGACATATGCTCAGTACTTTGTTTTCACTGAAGAAATGTATGAGTCTGCTGTTAATGATAATGCAGAGAATTTCCCCAAGGTTGCTGTTGACGCATATCCCACAGTAGTTGTTGAGGTCAAATATGACTCCACTTTTGTGGATTGGGGTGATCAGTCCTTGGTTCTAAATATTGGGGAACATGCCAGAGCTGGAATTTGTGGTCTGTATATTTTATTATTTCATTGAGGATACCATCAAGACCAGAGGCCTTTTTAGGTTGGAGGGTTTGTATTTTGTCCTGTAGTGCATTCAATGTAATTTGAAAATCCGGTGGGTTCTGGTAGTCTTCAATAGTTGATTCTAAGTATTGTATTTGATCACATATATATTTTGCTGTTTGTTCTTTGGTATAGAGCCAAAAAGATTGTAGGAGTGGTTTATCTATACATCTCAGTTTTGTATTGATACAGTGCATCCGGTAAGTATTCAAATCAAATCAAATGTATTTATATAGCCCTTTGTACATCAGCTGATATCTCAAAGTGCTGTACAGAAACCCAGCTTAAAACCCAAAACAGCAAGCAATGCAGGTGAAGAAGTATTCAGACCCCATCATTTTTTTCCACATTTTGTTACGTTACAGCCTTATTCTGAAATTGATTCAATAATTTATTTTTCTCAACAATCTACACACATAAAGAAAAAGTGAAAACCGTTTTTTAGACATTTTTGAAAATGTATTAGAAATAAAAACAGAAATACCTTATTTAAATAAGTTTTCAGACCCTTTGCTATGAGACTCGAAATTGAGCTCAAGTGCATCCTCTTTCCATTGATCATTCTTGAGATGTTTCTACAAGTTGATTGGAGTCCATCTGAGATAAAAACAATTTGATTGGACATGATTTGAAAAGGCACATGCCTGTCTATATAAAGTCCCACAGTTGACAGTGCATGTTAGAGCGAAAACCAAGCCATGAGGTCAAAGGAATAGAGCTGGATTGTGTCGAGGCACAGATCTGGGGAAAGGTACAAAAAACATCTGCAGAATTGAAGGTCCCCAGGAAAACCCATGGCCTCCATCATTCTTAAATAGAAGAAGTTTGGAACCACCAAGACTCTTCCTAGAGCTGGCCGCCCGGCCAAACTCAGCAATCGTGAGAGAAGGGGTCAAGGAGGTGATAAAGAACCATGGTCTCTGGCAGAGCTCCTCTGTGGAGATGGGAGAACCTTCCAGAAGGACAACCATCTCTGCAGCACTACACCAATCAGGCCTTTATGGTAGAGTGGCCTGATGGAAGCCACTCTTCAGTAAAAGGCACATGACAGCCCACTTGGAAAAAGGCACCTAAAGACTCTCAGACCATAAGAAACAAGATTTTCAGGTTTCATGAAACCAAGATTGAACTCTTTGGCCTGAATGCCAAGCGTCACATCTAGAGGAAACAAGGCAGCGCTCATCACCTGGCCAATACCATCCCTACGGTGAAGCATGGTGGTGGCAGCATCATGCTGTGGGGATGTTTTTCAGTGGAAGGGACTGGGAAACTAGTCACGATCGAGGGAAAAATGAACGGAGCAGGGCCTCAGAGCGCTCAGGACCTCAGACTGGGTCGAAGGTTCAACTTCCAACAGGACAACAACCCTAAGGACACAGCCAAGACAACACAGGGGTGGCTTCGGGACTCTGAGTGTCCTTGAGTGAACCAGCCAGACCCGATCAAACATCTCTGGAGAGACCTGAAAATAGCTGTGCAGCGACGGTCCCAATCCAACCTGACAGAGCTTGAGAGGATCTGCAGAGAACAATGGGAGAAACTCCCGAAATACAGGTGTAGCGTCAAACCCCAAAAGACTTGAGGCTGTAATCGCTGCCAAAGGTGCTTCAACAAAGTACTGAGTAAAAGGTCTGAATAGTTATGTAAATGTGATATTTCAATTTTTTTATACATTTGCAAACATTTCTAAGAACCAGTTTAAAACTTCTTAAGGCTAAGGGGGCAGTATTCGGAAGTTTGGATGACTGAGGTGCCCAAATTAATCTGCCTGTTACTCAGGCCCAGAAGCTAAGATATGCATATGCATGGTAGTATTGGACAGAAAACACTCTAAAATAATGTCTGTCAGTATAACAGAACTGATTTGGCAGGCAAAACCGCGAGGACAAACCATCCAGGAATTTTTTGGGGAGGTCATTGGACTTTCCATTGCTTTTCTATGGGAAAGCCTAAATATTAGGACCCAGATTGATACCTATGGCTTCCACTAGGTGTCACCAGTCTTTAGAAATTGCTAGGTGTTTGTTTTTTTATCAAATCAAATGTTATTTGTCACATACACATGGTTAGCAGATGTTAATGCGAGTGTAGCGAAATGCTTGTGCTTCTAGTTCCGACAATGCAGTAATAACCAACGAGTAATCTAACCTAACAATTCCACAACTACTACCTTATACACACAAGTGTAAAGGGATAAAGAATATGTACATAACGATATATGAATGAGTGATGGTACAGAACGGCATAGGCAAGATGCAGTAGATGGTATAGAGTAAAGTATATACATATGAGAAGAGTAATGTAGGGTATATAAACATAAAGTGGCATAGTTTAAAGTGGCTAGTGATACATGTATTACATAAAGATGGCAAGATGCAGTAGATGATATAGAGTACAGTATATACATATACATATGAGATGAGTAATGTAGGGTATGTAAACATTATATTAAGTGGCATTGTTTAAAGTGGCTAGTGATACATTTTTACATCAATTCCCATCAATTTCCATTATTAAATGGAGTTGGGTCAGTATGTTGGCAGCAGCCACTCAATGTTAGTGGTGGCTGTTTAACACTCTGATGGCCTTGAGGCCTTGATGGCCTTGAGATAGAAGCTGTTTTTCAGTCTCTCGGTCCCTGCTTTGATGCATCTGTACTGACCTCGCCTTCTGGATGATAGCGGGGTGAACAGGCAGTGGCTCGGGTGGTTGTTATCCTTGATGATCATTATGGCCTTCCTGTGACATTGGGTGGTGTAGGTGTCCTGGAGGGCAGGTAGTTTGCCCCCGGTGATGCCTTGTGGAGACCTCACTACCCTCTGGAGAGCCTTACGGTTGTGGGTGGAGCAGTTGCCGTACCAGGCGGTGATACAGCCCGACAGAATGCTCTCGATCGTGCATCTGTAGAAGTTTGTGAGTGTTTTTGGTGACAAGCTGAATTTCTTCAGCCTCCTGAGGTTGAAGAGGCGCTGCTGCGCCTTCTTCACGATGCTGTCTGTGTGGGTGGACCAATTCAGTTTGTCCGTGATGTGTACGCCGAGGAACTTAAAACTTACTACCCTCTCCAGTACTGTCCCATCGATGTGGATAGGGGGGTGTTCCCTCTGCTGTTTCCTGAAGTCCTCAATCATGTCCTTTGTTTTGTTGACCTTGAGTCTCAAAGCACTTCATGATGACGGAAGTGAGAGTTATGGGGCGGTAGTCATTTAGCTCGGTTACCTTAGCTTTCTTGGGAACAGGAACAATGGTGGCCCTCTTGAAGCATGTGGGAACAGCAGACTGGGATAAGGATTAATTTAATATGTCCGTAAACACACCAGCCAGCTGGTCTGCGCATGCTCTGAGGACGCGGTTGGGGAGCCTTGCAAGGTTTAACACGTTTAAATGTTTTACTCACGTCGGCTGCAGTGAAGGAGAGTCCGCAGGTTTTGGTAGCGGGCCGTGTCAGTGGCACTGTATTGTCCTCAAAGCGGGCAAAAAAGTTATTTAGTCTGTCTGGGAGCAAGGCATCCTGGTCTGCGACGGGGCCAGTTTTATTTTTGTAATCCCTGATTGACTGTAGACCCTGCCACATACCTCTTGTGTCTGAGCCGTTGAATTGCAACTCTACTTTGTCTCTATTCTGACGCTTAGCTTGTTTGATTGCAATGCGAAGGGAATAGCTACACTGTTTGTATTCGGTCATGTTTCCTGTCACCTTGCCCTGGTTAAAAGCAGTAGTTCGTGCTTTCAGTTTTACGCGAATGCTGCCATCAATCCACGGTTTTTGGTTTGGGAATCTTTTAATTGTTGCTGTGGGTATAACATCGTCAATGCACTTGCTCGTTCACCGAATCAGCGTATTCGTCAATGTTGTTGTATCCCAATCCACGTGATTGAAGCAGTCTTGAAGCGTGGAATCAGATTGGTCGGACCAGCGTTGAACAGAC